>NW_003852593.1:2121717-2122582 GCF_000181295.1 Otolemur garnettii | reverse complement strand
GTGGGGGTGCCTGTAGTCCCAGCTACTTGAATCACTTATGCCCAAGAGTTGGAGGTAGCTGTGAGCTGTGACTCCACGGCACTCAACCAGGGGATGACATAGTGAGACTCTATCTCAAAAATAAATAAATAAATAAATAAATTTCTCTGATACACTGATAACAATTTCCCAAATTTATACTTCTAGGCCCAACTACTTTTTTCTGGACCATACTCCCTTGGTGCAACTCTCTACATAAGATCTCCATTTGGATTTTGACTAAACAGCTCGAAAATCACCTCTCAACCAAAACCTTTGGTTATTGCCCCCATTATCTGTTTCTCCTGCCAGGTTGTTCTCATCTCTGCAGACACTGTCATCATCCCCATCAGCCCTGAGGCCTCTCTCACTTCACTCCCCTGCTGGCCCCACAGACACACACAGAGACACATGGACACACATAGAAAGATACACATACACAAAGACCCACACACTCTCTCTCCTGGTCGTTCCCAGCCCCCGGGGGCCATCTCAGTTTCTCCCCAGTCTCCCTACGTTCACAGTAAGGTTTACCTCAACTCACCTTCCAGGTCGCAGCTCCACTCAGCAATCCTGATGGGGCTGGACTGGGCCCCATACCCCACACACTCATACGGCCCTTTCTCCTGACACAGCATGGCCGGTCCACAGCCCATTTCAGGGGACCAGCCCTTCATGCCCAAGACCCCGCAGAGTCTGTTATAACTTCTCCCTCCCCTGCTTTTCAACAACAGAATCTCTCTGAGGGTGACTTGTTAGCCTGAAATAATCCCAATTAACACTGGTTTTAGGCATTAACAGAGGTCATTTATTTAGAAGAGATAGTTTTTTATTTTATTTTTTTTTT
>NW_003852593.1:2119600-2120728 GCF_000181295.1 Otolemur garnettii | reverse complement strand
TAAAAGCATCACACACAGACTCTAAAAGCGTAAACTTCAAACAGCTTAGACAGGAGCAAAGGTGACCCTGGAAAGCTGCCAGTGACTTAAAAATCGAATCCAAAGCATATAAGGAAATGCAAGGTCCAGCAATGACCAAGGCAGTCTTGAAGACAGAGTGTGGACTAGACCACCCGACAGCCACATGCTTACACAGGGACAGTAACTTTGGCAGGGAGTGCTAATCCAGTGATAGACCCACAGATATGTGATTACCTGATAAAGGTATGGCTTCAAGTTAGTGGGGAAGGATTGTCTTTCCATTCAGGGAAGCTGGGACACTATTCACCACAGGGTAAAAACTGAATCTTGCCCCTACCTCACACCATACACAAAAAAACAAGTCCACATGGACCAGGGATGTAAATGGAGAAGATAAATCAGTAATGGTTCTACCTTCACGGTTTGGGAAGTGCAAATCCTGCTCTAAAGGGCACAGGAAGCACCGCCTGGGCCTTGGGGTGGTGGGGGTGGGCACTGGATCATACAGGCACAGCAGAGCTCACCAGACCACACCCAGACTGGGGGCTTCTGAATCCTGCACTCAGATTCAACCACCTGTGCGTTTCATGTAGAGTTTACAACATGTTAGGATTTACGAGTAACCTGTAGGTGACTGAGTATGCCAGAGGCCACACGCAGGTGCTGTGCCACGTTACATCAAGGACTAAAGCATCCACAGGTTTGGGGCCTCAGTGGTTCCCAGAACTAATCCCCAATGGATACAAAGGAAGACTGTGCATAACTCCAACACAAAATAATTCCCAGAATATATTTTTAGAATTTGCTACAAAACAATAAGGAAAAGAAGACAAACTAACGGAAAAATGAACAAAAGTCTTGAACAGTTACTTCAAAAAAGAGGATATTTTGTCAAAGGGCCAAAAATACTTGAAAAGGTGGTCAATTAACTAGTTATCAGGGGACTGTAAACTAAACTACAACCCGCTGCCTGGGACAGTGCAATGTTGGGAGGAGGCAGGACACCCAGCAGCCTCACGCACTACAGCTGAGCACACAGAGAAATGCACACAGACGTCCCCCTGGAAGACCTGCACAAGCAGGCCGTGCAGTTGCAATGGCCAAAGC
>NW_003852593.1:2111209-2119052 GCF_000181295.1 Otolemur garnettii | reverse complement strand
ATGTCATTTTCTCAGTTATTGCTTTAAAACATTCACATTCTACTCTTAGAAAGATTCACCTGTACCCCTATAAGGTAAACCTCAGAAGTAAACTTCCTAAATTTGAAGTTTGCATTTCATATATTCAGATTGGTCAACATTCCACTTGGGGGACTTAAAGGACAGCCATGGGAGCATCGGTTCTATGCTGACACAGGTGGCACCTGCATGCACAGGCCCAGCTGATGGAGCAGATGGCGGGGTGAGGTCGTGCACTTGTGTTTCTGTTCTGCCCTCACACCTGGGAAAGTGAGCAAAAAAAGATGTGCAGGATGAATACAGGATGGGAGGCTGGGAACGGGTGGGTGTCTCAGGACGGAGGTGCCAAGTTCAAAGTGAAGCTGGCAGGAGGGGCCACAGGTGCTCTGGGGACCAGGCAGAGGCCACAAGCAGGACACACACAAGTCGGCCGAGTCCAGCCTGGGACAGGCACCTTCTGCCCCGAGTCCCACTGTCCCCCAGTGCTTTCCTGAAAAGAAGCCTCCTCTGGCATCAGTGACTTGATTCACGTGAACTACTTAAAACGAGGCCCTTCTAAAGCCGGGAAACCCTTTAAAACCCTTTAAGGGTTTTAAAAAAAAAACTTTAAAACCCTTAAATAAAAGCTTTTGTCACCACAAAACCACGACAAATGACAATAGGGCTTTGCTGCTGGGTTTCCAGCTGACCCCAGAGCCTGCCCCTCACGGCCACTGTTCACAGCAGGTTTGTCCCAGGAGCCTTAGAAAGCCCACCAAGCGCTGCAGAAGCACAAAGGCAGTCAGAGCTGACAGGAGCAGAGCGAGGCCTCTGCCCCTTACTGTCTGCTGCCTGTGCCCAGCTGAGCCAGCTTGTGGACGTGCTACGGGAAATCTTTGCAGCTCATTATTCAAGGAACTGTCACAACCTGAGCCCATGTGGTTCTGTGCTTTGTAGACCATATCCCATAAGCAAAGAGAAAAAAACTTACATCATGGAACTGTGCCTGGCCTCAATGGAGTGTCTGGGACTGTACTACTCCTCCTGCCATAGACAAGGCCGGAGATTAAGTTAGAGAACTCACTGTAGAAAATGTGCTCCATCCCTCGCTGTGGAATATCTTCACAGGCACCTCGGGAAGCTGTTCATGGACGCGAGCACCTAGTCCACCCTTCAAAGAAATTCTAGAACTCTTTTTCTGGAACGGCCATCAGAGCAGTAGGTATATGAGATGGGACAATTAAGTTTGTGAATTTGCCGCTGTGTGTTCACGTTGGCAGTACAGTCCAGACAGTTCATAAGGTTTCATGACCCTGGTGTGTCAGTCCTCACAGCTGTGTTTGGTCACGATGTGGCTATGTCTTACTGAGAGACATTCATTACTGTTGCATGTTTTTGTGTGCTGTACGACAACTCTGATGGCCATTCTGGAAAGAGTTCCAAAATTTCTTTGAAGGGTGGCACCAGGCAGTGGTACCAGTGCACAGCTTCCCAAAGGCAACCCTTTGAGGTGACCATGATGGTATCAGCAGTGAGGGGATGCAGCAGTTTTCCTAGGACGAGTTCATGAACTTAATTGTCAGACCCCTGCAGTACCACAACACTAGACAAAATATGGCAAGCAACAGTTCTCAAGCATTAGGCCTCAGTGACTACAAGGCTGAAACTGCTGCTGGAGAAGACATCGGTGAGGGCCCTGTGACGGCCCCCCATCTATCTGCCTGCCAGGAGGCAATTTGGGAACCACAGTGTGGTAGGGGTAGGGGGCTTTCACTGAGCTCAGAGACACATTAGAACCAGGGAGGCCTGGGTGGTGGGCATCGCTGGGTGGCAAGGGGCTCTGGGAGCCAGAAAAGCGCCCGCAGAGAGAGGGCTCTAGGGAACCCACGGGAGTTCTAAGCGGAGTCTACAGCAGGGCCAGGCCCTGTGCAGCTGGCGAGGTGCAGTCAGGGACCTGCAGGTCGGACAACTGCCAGAGCATGTGGGGCTGTGAGGTGGGGGCTGTAGCCCATCGCTGTAGGACACTCAGCCTGCAGAGGGGCCTCATGTACAAGGCTCTCTAGCCCAGGAGTAAGAGCTACTTTAGATTTGCTGTAAAAAGCTGCAAAGGGATCAAGCCAAAGGCAGCTTCATGGCCTTTCCAAAACCAACCTCTACACTCTTCAAAGGAAGAAAATCAGCACCCAGTCAAAAATCACTGGACAAGTGAAGAGGCAGAAAAAGTGACCCACATTTGGGAGAAAATAAAGGAACCCAGAGTAAGAGATGATGCCAGTGGCATTCAAGGGTTCCTGTGCCTTGTAGTGGAACAAACGTGCTCTGGGTTTAAGGAAAGCATGAAGAAGTCAGCAGAGAGAAAGAGAAGAGCAGAGGTGATTGCTGAGATAAGAACACAGTCTGTGAAAAACAGAAAGTTCCCAAGGTGGAATTGACAGTGTGCCTGACCCTGCAGAACAAACTCACAGACCAGCAAACACTGTGGGACAGAGAGGAAACAGGCAGCCAAGTGCTCTGCCAGACTGCCACTAGCCCCGAGAGGCAGGAGGCAACGGACGGGTACCTGCAGCTTGGCAAATACTCAGCAGAACATACAGACAGTCCCCGAGACTTACCCAACTGCTGAAAACCAACGATAGAGAGAAAAAATCTAAAAAGCTCCCTCCAGCCAGGTGTGGGGCATTTCCTAACTGCCCACAAGCTACTCAGGTAGACCCTTGAAAGAAGCTGTTGAGCCCTCACCAACCTCAGATCGACTTCCAGACCCTTTTCTTAAATTATTTTGGCCAACTGGATTTTCACCCCAATCTACAAAACACTTTCTGTCAGCATCTTTACTATTAGTGTTCAGAACATTTTGAAAGCCCTTAGGTAAAGTTCCACAAGTTTAAAATGATATTATTATCATAGTAAACTACTAAGGTCTAACACACCCAGGGATGCACACTCATCAGAAGTGGCTGACTGGCTCCACAATGTCATGCGCCCACCCAGCCAGCTCCAGACTGAGAAGCAGGAACACGAGTGTCTCCCATTCCGTGACGGTGACCGTGTCCCTGAACAGCACTGGCACCCTTTCTCATTTTCGTGGTTTCGTGAGAGAGGTTTTTGTTTATTAGTTTGATTCCCCAGGAATCAAACTCATAAGCTCCCTTTGAGTGGAAGGGGTCACAGCTGCTCCAGGTGCAGCCACTGGGGAGGGAAGAGTGGATGCCTGGGAGCCACGCGCCTTCAGTGTCACTCTGATGCTCCAGAACAGATTCCCAAGCAGGCACACCCAAGTACCAGCACACGTTAATCCTGGAAGGGGATATGCAGTCATTGGTTTTATGACTTTTGAACTCCTATTTGCTTGAAAAAAATTTTGACAATATGAATTATTACTCATAAAAACTGTCTCCAAATATCTTGTAGAACTGGAAAGAAAAAAGAACACTGGAAAGCATCTTGGCAGAAATCAAGTCTTCACGCTTCCCAAACCAAAAATCTACAATTTGACTCATGTTTACAAATACTAATGCAGTATTCCATGCTCTGTAAAAACTCTGTTATTCTGGGTATAATGTTCAAGTCCAAAAGCAAACCATTAAGAATATGATACATGGCTTGGTGCCTGTAGCTCAAGCAGCTAAGGTGCCAGCCACATACACCAGAGCTGCCAAGTTCGAATCCAGCCTGGGTCTGCCAAACAGCAATGACAACTACAACCAAAAAATAGCCGGGTGTTGTGGTGGGCACCTGTAGTCCCAGCTACTTGGAAGGCTGAGGTAAGAGAATTGCTTGGGCCCAGGAGTTGGAGGTTGCTGTGAGCTGTGATGCCACAGCACTCTACGCAGGGCGACAGCTTGAGGCTTTGTCTCAAAAAAAAAAAAAAAAAAGAACATGATACATTAAAGTAAAGTATTCTGGCTAAAAAACTTCTCTCACACAGCACATTACAAATGAACATTCTATCTGTGCTATTCAGCAAACATTTTGGAAAAATGTGCAATTAGGCTACACTGTTTTCTGATGAGGAAAACGTGAATCTATCAAATAACTCTACATGAATACCCGTGCTACCACTCTCATGCTAATTTTATAGAATACAAATTCATTTGCCAAAAATATTGACATTACAGTATTTCGCGTTTTAAAGATGAATGTAGTGTGAGTCCCCCCAGGTTACTGCAGCAGTAGGGCTTCTCTGTCAGCGCTCACTCTCTGGGAAGATCCCGCAGGCCTGGAGCAAAGATGAGGACACCAGACTAAGGAGGAGAAAACACTTGCCCAGAGTCGGCCTCTGAGCCCTGGAGTCATGAGGAAGACCCGACCCTTCACTGTGGCCAGAGCCCAGGATAGAGGCAGCCAGGCGGCTCTGGCCAGTGCATGGGGCAGCACAGGAGGGAGCAGAGCCGACCATCCGCTCCACAGACCCACCAGGCATGTCTGCTTCTGCATTTTCCACAGTAGGATCCTACTAAGACTCTTTGCTTGCTTTTTGAGGTTTCCCTATTAAATAGGAAAAACGCTGAAAGACACTGTCCTAACCCAAGTCTCACTCTGAGGTTCTGGCTCCTGCCTGCTGACTATCCAGGTGCTGCCACCCGACAGCTCACTCAGCAAACCATCCTCCTGCCAGCCCCTTCACCCAGTGCTATGGACAGCCCTGCAATGCCATGTGGAGGTCACTTTCTGAGACAGACAGCAATGATACAGATCAATAATTAAAATGTACTCCCCCAACTGATGAGTGGATAAAGAAAATATGGTGTGTAACATGCATATAAACCGTGGAATACAATTTAGTCATAAAAAGAATAAAATGTCTTCTCAAGCAACTTGGATGGAAATGGAGGCCATTATCCCAGGTGAGGTAACTCAGGAACAGAAAAACACACACGTGTCCTCACTTCTAGCCGCCATTGCTGGAGTGTCACAGCAGAGAGTCCAAAGGCAGGGGGCGGGTAAGGGAAGGAAAATCACCTACTGGGTGCTGGGAACACTATACACATACCCATGTTACACAACTGCACTTGTATCCCCAATCCACTGAAATAAATAAGAAACTAAAATGACAGAATGTTGTCTGCAGCACTGCCAGGAAATTGACAGTGACCACTAAGAACGAGGACAGCGGTAGGGATGGACGGGCAGGAACAGCACTAGGTGAGCCACTGCCAGACCTCACGCCAAGGGGACTGCCAGAGGCAGGCACGGTGCAGGCTAGGGACAGCACTGGTGGAGGCACCCAGCCCGGCGCCCATCAGACGGCTGCAGCTGCCACGGGGCAGGGGTTTAGGTGAAGGGAGTGGGAGAGGCAGGCAGCCACAGGGATGGCACCAAGACAGAGATCTGCGTGGAGGGATAGATGACTGGGCCAGCTGAATGGGTGGCCTGCTCGGGCCAAAGCCAATTCATCTGCCCTGAGCAGGACACAGGTGGGACCTGGGCCCTGAGCCCTGAGCTAGATCAGTACAGCTGAAGTGTTCATGGAGTGGCCACAGCAAGGTGGCAGGTAGACAGACCATGCCCCCCAAGCCAGAGCCACTTCCTATTGATGTCCCTGTGACCACAGACCCAGACATGCCTGGTTACCCCAGGACAGTCTTTGGTCCTCAACCTCAAAGCAGTCAGGCATGGCAGAAAACATCCTACCCTTCCAAGGATCCACGAGCACTCACAGAGCTGCTGGGTCAGAGCCTCCAACATGAGTGAATCATGAGAACAAGCTTTTACTACAATCCAGCCATACTGCACAAACCTCAGAATCAGAAAACCGGAAGGTTGTTCTTTCTCTAATAATTGGAAGGTCTTACTTTTATTTGTTTCTTAACAGTTATACTCTCCCAAGCGGCGCCTGTGGCTCAAAGGAGTGGGGTGCCAGCCGCATATGCCGAGGGTGGTGGGTTCAAACCCAGCCCCGGCCAAAAACTGCAAAAAAAAAAGAAACCCAATTATAGCTCCCTCCAGACTTCATGTTTGTGTCTGAACTTAAGTCTGACGGTTTCCCGAAGCAACGAGCTTCTTTGTTGCCAACACAGAGTGCTAGCGCTCTTCTCTGTGCTGCCAGATCTGCCCTGTCCTCACCCTCAGTCCGCTGCCCCACACAGACAGAGGCTGCTCCCTCTTTCACAGAAATTACAGGTCCCTTTTCTCCCAAGAAAGTGAAAAAAACACTCTCCAAGTTGATAAAAGTTATCCTTAAAATAAAGCCACAGAACTATACAGTAAAAACAATGAAAGTGTAATACGTGACATGGAATAAAATATTTAAGTGAGAGCAAATTATCTCATCGGCATGGTTAATTGAACACAAAGTATTTCTAAGTGAGCACTTATTAATCACCAAAACTAGACTGGATGGCTAAGTGGACAGAGCCGCTGACCTGCGCACAGGGCGCCATCCTGCTATTCACAAGACTCCTAAGTCTCCACGAGGACCCGGGCACATCCCTCCCATTAAAACTGCATGCTACGGGTATTCCCAGGCCCCTCAGTGAGCCTGAACCCACCTCTAACCACAGCCTATAAGAATGTCTCTGTGCAAAAACACATCCCAAGTTTACGCCAGGACCCTCTCAGCAAGCTCAAGTCATTGATGTAGAGGGCAGGGCAGGGACGGCCCCTCTTTCCACCTGAGGCAGGGGCAAGTACAACCCCAGAAGCCAGCATCGGAAGGGATGATGGGAAGTCAGGGAAATGTAGAGTCCAGGGATGGGGCTAGGGCTCTGCAGGGGAGGTCAGGGAGCACAGATGGACCCCTAGGCCTGATTGCAGGTGTTCTATCAGTGCCCACATGACCTTGGTCAGTTTCTCCCACTCTATCTCAGTGTCCTACCTGCAACAATGGCAGAATGTAACACAGACTTCGACTTGACAGACACATTAAATGAGGCAACTTCTTCTTTATACTCTTTATACAGAAAAGAAACTGAAGATGGAAAAATAACCTAAAAACACATCGGCTGCCTGGCACCGGTCCTGAGAGTCAAGGTGTCGTGGGAGGTGGCATCTCCCCCACCCTCCACTGTCCCAGGGCTCTCCACAGCAGGAGAGGGACTGGCCCTAGTGCCCAGGTCTGAACTGGAGGACAGAAGGGGACCAGACAGTGGAAAGCCCCCACAGCTAGGGGAATCCCCACCGCCCAGCCAGGACACCACTTCCTCAGAGGGACACATGAGCTGGTGGAACTGGGAGTAGGGACTTCCCAAACCTGGGAACTGTTTAAGTTTTTAAAAAATTATAAAATGGACTACATAGTAAGTCCCCCTGGGTTCCTTCATCTGTTGCTGACAGAAGAAAACTTTTAGAGGTAAACAAGGGTTATTATAGATGATTAAATAAACGTATCAAGTAAACCTCTCACACGGATACATTCCTGCAGAAATGAATGTCTCCCATTAGAAAAGAGAAGTCAGAACACAGTAGACAGGGTGAGCACGAACAGGATATCATAAAAACCACTCACTTTACCCTGGATTTGGTTACAGGTCCTATTTCTTTTCAATAAGAAAGGTTTTCCCACTCCCAGCTTAAGACTGATTAAATGACATGATTACCAGAGTATACAAACTAGGCAATATGATTCCTTTTACTTAAAAAAATACATTCCAAACATATAAGCATTAGGATTCCTAGGCGGTACCTGTGGCTCAGTGGGTAGGGCACCAGCCCCATATACCGAGGGTGGTGGGTTCGAACTCAGCCCCAGACAGCTAAAACAGCAGTGGCAACTGCAACAAAAAAAATAGCTGTGGCCAGCACCTGTGGCTCAAAAAAGTAGGGTGCCAGCCCCATATGCCAGAGGTGGTGGGTTCAAACCCAGCCCCAGCCAAAAAAAAAAAACCTGCAAAAGAAAACTAGCCGA
>NW_003852593.1:2090618-2110585 GCF_000181295.1 Otolemur garnettii | reverse complement strand
TTTTTTTAAAAATCACCAAACGAAAATGATAAGGATTACATCAGAGAGATCTTACGTGAAATAAGACATTTCTGGCGATTTCCTTTTTGAGTTGATCCCATGAAAAGAATTCCTGTGCATAAAATTATTCAAAGACAGGAAATTTTGATTGCTCCTGAGCCCACACTAATTGATCCACCATCTTTCTCCTGAGAAAAGGAAGCAGTAACCCAGAGTCTCACCCAAATTTCCAGAATTGCTCAAATTCAGCAAGCACTTTGAAGTTTTAACTTGCTGGTTTAAAAGCTGGTTACACAACAAGGCACTAGCACACACACGTTGTAACTTGTCAAACTCAGGATGTGACGGAGGGCACCCCAAGCACGTGTCCCCACCCTCACCCCTGCATGGCCACAGGCACTCTGCAGACTCCAGCTCAGGCACAGCGCACTCCATAACAAGCAACTCCCAAACTCAGGCCGGAGCCACCTGGACGTGACAGGAAGGTCCCCCTAAATCAACCCCAACTAAAACTCTCCCACAAAGAGACAGGGAAAGGCAAAGAAAACATCTTTTTGAGCAAGTTGACTGGCAAATACACGTTTACAATTTGAAAACTTTGTTAAAAATAACAAAAATATACATCAGAAATTGTGACTTACCACCATCAGACACAGTTGCAGACTGAAAGAAAAGAGAGAGAGACATGAGTTAATTAAGCCTCATGACAAAACTCAGGAAATAGTATGTCCATCTCAGGACCCAAACTGGAAGCTTCTCTGGGAGGTTCCTGGAGAAGTTGTCCAGGTGCAGCCGTCTGAGGAAGCCAGACAGCTCACTGACTCAAGAGTTACAGCTCCCACCTCCGAGCCAACCCCGCCCAAACTGGGTGACACCCAACAAGAGGAAGTCATCGTCTTTTTCATCTGGAAAGAACAAACTCCAGCACAAAATCTTAGCAATAACGTCAACGAAAAGAACTGGACACATTTCAGTAGATACCCCTGTAGGTGACACAGTGTCAAGCCCCAGTGTCCGCCTGTTTTAATGTCCCCCAGCATAGAGGGAGGTGTGCCCAGTGCCAGAGCTGTCCCGAGGTCACACACACCTGGCTACCACCTCCACTCGACAGGCCCAGGGAGGTGACATGACCCAGAGGTAGCAGCAGAGAAGGTGTCAAGCCCAGAGCTGTGCCCAGCCACCTGCCCAAGCAGTCCAAGAATGGCCGCAAGCAGGCAAGTCGGGGAGAAGCTTCCAAGGAGGGGCCTGGGAGAGTGGCAGCGGCTGACAGGGCAGAGGGCGGCTGGCTTACAGGTACCAGGGACAAGAACAGACACGTCACACGGGAGAGCTGGCAGTTGGCTGACTGAGGCCAGGCGTGATAGACTCCCAGGATGGCAAAAACCACCTGGTTCTTTAATAGGAAAGACACACATGGAGAATTTGGAAGAGCTCCTGGGGTGCCCCTGCAGGACAAGCCCCAGGGTCACCAGCACCTTGAAGGAGGAGAATCAGGGCAGGAGGGGCTGAGGTGGGGAGTATGCCAGGGGGCTGATACTTGGAGCCAGAGCAGCTGGGGTCAGTGTGGAGGGCCCCAGCAGAGTAGGAGAGGCTATGCTGCGAGGGACCCAGAGACTGCCACGCTGAGCCTGGGCAGGACACTGCTGCCCTCGGCCTGGCGGGACATTCCCAGCCCCTAAGGTGATAGCAAACCTGTGGCTCCCAGTTGGCCACAGAGGAGTCTTGGCCTCACCTTCCCAGGCCCCTCCCTGGGATCTGGCATAGCCAGAAAACAGCACCCTCAGGACTGGGCCTGGGAGGGATTTATGCTTCTGTCCTATCTCTTTGCCAAAGGCACAGGTGGCCACAAGGGCGCTGACCAGAAGGGTGCCATCTCTAACCAGTCTGCTCACAGTGTAAGGCCTCCCACCAATATCTCTCCCTAAATCCTGGGCTGTTCCCAGGAAGTGGGGATAAATAGGGGGGGTTGAGACCCTAAGACCAAAATCCAAGTAACTGAGGCCCAGGGGAAGGCCCAAGAGGGAGCCTGTGGCCAGGAGGCACTGCTGGACCCCCACCTCTGGGGGAACAGTGCACAGGCACTCTGAAACGCATCCCTCAGGGCCGGGCTGAGCTCTGCCTTCAGCCTGCCGGGGAACAGCCCCTCTGCTTACTGCGCAGACGTGGTGTGGAAGGGCTCCCCTCCCCACCCTCACCAGGGGTGACCTGTGCCTGCGGAACTGGGAGAGCCCACCCCTGTGCTCCCACAGGGCAGGTCCCCTGAAAGGAAGCCTCAGTTGCTGCTTCAAACCATTGTGAGCACAAGGTTCAGAAACATGAAAACCCAGTGTAGGAGTGTCCTGCCACCTCGACAAGTTTCCAATGGTAGAAACACCCCCAATGTGTGCCCACTCTGTAGCTTGTCTTGTCAGACAGGAAGGTGAAAGAGCAGACACTTGGCAAGCCGCTGCGTGGCCCTCACCTGTGGGGCTGGTTTTCTCTCAGGGGCTGAGGGCAGGACCTCCCCCCCCAACCCCCACGACACACTGCACATGGCTGCCACTCTTCCTGTGCCCAAGATAAATTATTACCTACGATCTCATTATAGTGTAAATCATTTAAAAAGCAAATTACTCTCTTGAGATTATGACAACAAAATCTGCAAGCCCATACACGGAATCAGAAATATTGTCAATAATGACACTTGAAAAATAAATCATAAAATGTAAATGTCCTAACAGGAAGGCAGTGAGGCATTTCATACCACACACGTCATCAGAACTACATTCTTAAAATCTGACAGACTGAACAAAGAGCACTTGAAAATCTCTCCACACAACATCTACACGACCCAAATTAGCTGAAACTCAAGAACCAGGAGAGAGGAGTGCCCCACAGCCAAAGAGAGACTGGAGAAGGGGGTGGCAGTGGAGCATGGGGCTGGCAGCAGTGCTGTTGTGCTCTGTGCCTCGGGCAGGCTGCTGGGCCAGAGCTTCTGGGAGGACTCAAGAGGCAGGTAAAGTTCCACAAACATATTTTTTTTTAAGTACAATTTATCTTTTTGAACAGTTTAAAATTTATTATAAAAATTTATTTTAGGCTTGGAGCCCATAGCTCAATGGTTAGGGCACCAGCCACATACACTGGGGCTGGTGGGTTCGAACCCAGCCCAGGCCTCCTAAAAACAATGACAACAACAACAACAACAAAAATAGCTGGATGTTGTGGTGGGCACCTATAGTCCCAGCTACTTGGGAGGCTGAGGCAAAAGAATCGCTAAAGCCCAAGAGTTTGAGGTTGCGGTGAGCTGTGATGCCACAGCACTCTACCAAGGGCAACACAGTGAGACTTAAAAAAAAATTTTTTTTTTAAAGACAGTATAGAGACAAACTCGCTATTTAACCCACTGCCGCTCCAGAAAAGTAAAGGGGACTCTCTGAGAGAGACGAGAACAGGACAGAATTGTGAGCAGTTCACAAATGCCAGCACCACCAGGGCAGGTGCCCCCGCCACAGTACCACCAGGGCAGGGGCCCCCACCACAGGCACCACCAGGGCAGGGGCCCCCACCACAGGCACCACCAGGGCAGGGGCCCCCGCCACAGCACAGTCGTCCACTCCATCTGAGACTCTTGATTTGGCCACGGCCCACAGAGAGTAGAGCTGTCCAGGCAGAGAGGCACAGCAAGCACAAATCCTTCTGGGAGGAGAGCAGCCCAACCGAAGCCGAAGCCCGGGAGTTCCAAAAAGTGAACCCACCTGAATATGAGCTCACAATCAAAAAACCCAAGGAAAAAGCCCACCACGGTAGGAGTCAGTAGAAACAACAATTAACAGAATCTCAGACACCAAAAAAATCTAATATAGAATGTTAGGTAACTATGAAATTGCAAAGAAATAAAAGTAGCAATAAAAAAAGAGGAAAGTGGCAGGTCCGAAAACCAGCCACACAGAACGTCTGACAATGAAAAACACAATTGTGAGGTTAAAGAGCACCAGATAAGCTGAACAGAGTGCAGATATTGAGGAGAGAATCTGGAAATTAGAACACAGGACTGCAGAAAATCCCTTGACTGCGGCACAGAGAGTAAGCAGGGAATGAGACAGGTGCCTGGCAGAGTCCCAGGGGGTGCGGGGAGCCAGGGTGCTGGGAGAGGAGGCTCATTTCCTTTTCCAGAGTGAGAGCAGACGTGAAGACAGCTCATCAGACACAGGCCATCCCCTGAAAAACTCCCCAAGGCTGTCCACCAAGAAGAGGCAAAGGACCCCGGACTCTGAGCTAAGAGGCTTCCTGGTTGTTCCACTCAAGTCTCAATTGTTCAGCAGTTTCCAGGAGGGACTCCAGATCTACGGCCATGGCCTCACAAGACGCATGTCCTTCCTGTCCCCAGTTTCAGCAGCCATTCCCAAAGTACTTTCAAAACCACAATTCTGCAGAAGTTGTAGACATCTGGGGAGCTCCAGGCCGGTGTGCTCAGATGATTCCTGGAGGCCCAGCAAGGACATGGAGGTCACAGATAATGCCCCATGTCTTCTCAGGGCCCCTGAATTCTGCACATAAGTGTCTGATAAAAACTAAATGGAACCCGAGACTGTTCCTAACACACAGGAATGTGAAACACAGCCACACCACCCTTTTTCCTCCTGGTTTCCATCACCTCTGCTTGCCACTTTTTTCCTGACGACTGTTTACATCCCAATTAAACATTGTAAGAAAGATCAGCGGTGGCAGCTTTAAAGTTGGTGGAATGTGACGTCACTGTCCTCCTCCAAGTCTGTACCCTTCCAGACAGTGCTGGCTTCTCCCACTGAGGTTACTTCATTACAAGGAAGTAATTTACACTCACCATTAATACAACTGCTTTTGTTTACTGCCTGACATTTATTCTGCTTGTGAGGATATAGGTGGACACGACAGAACCCCCTTGAGGTCCCCTCCTCTTCTGAGGGGGATTCATAGCAGGCTGAGGACAGTCTCCAGGAGCTGTGGTCCAAGAGGAGATCAGATTCAGACAGGTGGACCGTTGAGTGCCACTGGAGGGGACAGGTGTGGATAGCAGAGGGGCAGGGAGGAGGCCGAGCTGAAACAAGAAGGGGAAGCTGGGGGGAGCAGGGGTCCAGCGTGTTCACTGGGCAAGTGCTGGGTACAGGGTGGGGGCTGAGGGCATCAGGGAGGCAAGCAGCAGAGCTTGCCTGTGTGGCCCAGAGGGTCAACCAGCCCAGCCTGTGGGAGAGGCAGGAGCTCCACCAAGCTGGGAAGAGTGGAGCAGATGCTGGTGAGTAGCACAAACTAGCTTACCCAGTGGAGTGATAGAGGGTTTGGGCCTGAACAACAGGCCAGGGCTGTCCTTTCCCGCAGTGCAGGGGACCACACAGGAGTCCAAGTCAGGTGGGGACTCCCAAGCCTGACAGGAGAGAGGGCTGTGGTGGCAGGGATGTGTGGCTGAGCCTTGGCAGGGATGGCAGTGTGCTGGGAAGTCAGGAAGGAGGGAGAGGAGAAAGGCAGAAAGGGGGAAAGAGGAAAGTGGGAGGGGGAGGGGGAAGCAGGAAAGAAGGGAGGATGGGAAGGGGGCAAGGAGGGAGAGAGACAGTGGGGCAGTGGGGCAAGGGTGGGGGAGGAAGGGGAGAGGGAGGAAGGGGGAGGGGAGGGTGGTGTGCACCCCACAAAGGCCTGAAGGTGGAGAAACTAGCGGCTCATCTGGGAGGGGGCAGAAGAAATCGGGCAGAGCTAGGAAGAGGCTCCTGCGGATGCCACCTGCCCTGGGTTCACAGAGCTGTCTGGGGGGGCTGGAGGGGCACTGGGATGGGGCTGGCAAGAGTAGATGTGGGAGCCTTTTAAAAACTGAGACACGGTAGGGGAGATAAGTGCCAGCTCTCAGGACAAATCTCTTAATAACGGGAAGATGTGAGAATAGAAATTGGGTCATAGTGTCCCTCAGGCACACCGGGTCTTCCTACATGGACAAGGCCCCAGCACATGGGTCCCACATTAGCCTCAAGGCCCCGCTGGCTAACAGTCTCAGGGGAGAGATGAGCTGATGGACAGGACAGTGTAGGGAGACACTGCCCGAGGGGCTGCCCAGATCCACAGAGAGAGCGTCCTCAGCCACGATCCACGTCCTCCAATTCAGCAGGCCAGGACTGTCACTGCAGGGCCCCAAAGGGGTGTGAGCACAAGACGGACACACGGGAGAAGTGGGAGAGGAAGAGAACTGGGCTGAAAACCGAAACTTGTCAATGCACACAGTGTCCTGGACACAGTCAAGCTCATGCCAGAGGGTCAGAGACCACCTGGCCATCTCACACGTCAGGTCTAGAAGGGCACACCAGCCAGGATCCTCTCCCGTGCCCACTGCCCCGGCCGGCCCCAGTCCCTAATGTAACACAGTCTATTCCTCACACAGCCGGGATTCTGCTGGGGCTGGGGTGCACAGCCCATGAGGGAAGGCTGGAGCGTTCCAGCGCAGTGACGTAGGGGCCTGGACACTGGAGCCAGGGTCACCCTCACACGTCTCCAATGGCCCCCGACTTGCAACCACTCTCCCACCTCCTGTGCTAGTCTCCCTCCTTGGCTCCGTGTAGGCCCTGCCCCTCTCACGCACAAGTGCCCTCTACAGGCAACCCAGGAAACCCACCTGCCCCATCCTCTCAGGGGATTCGGGTTCAGCATTGCCTATGAAAGAATGTTTGACGGGGTTTTTTTTGCAGTTTTTGGCCGGGGCTGGGTTTGAACTTGCCACTTTCAGCATATGGGGCCAGTGCCCTACTCCTTTGAGCCACAGGCGTAGCCCATTTGACCGCCCATTTGACGGGTTTTGTTTTTGTTTTTGCTTTTATTTTTACAGCGCCACCTTGTTTTGTTTTCAGGTATTAAACAGAGCATGGAGGCTTGGAGAAGGGGAAGTTCTTTCCCTCATATTCAGCAGCCCAACGACACTACCCTGTGCTGACAAGTGTCAAAACACGTCTCCTTTATGCCCAATGTGGTTCTGTGCCTTTCCAGAGGAACCTTCTGCCCAGCATCCAGCTTGGCAGAATTTATGTTTCATGAACAAGGAAGGACCATTAGAGATGTGGACAGACCGTGCCAGACGGGCCCTCCCACGGAGGCCTGTATGCAACCACCATGACCCTGGGCTGCCACAGCAGGGATGCTGACACTGAGGACGCCAGGTCACATCTCAAGCAAGGGCAGAGAAGGATACCACAGGGAAGCCGGGCGGCTTGAGCAACTCCAGCCAACTGTCATGACAGGAACCAGCACTCAGTCACCTGGTGTGGGGACGACTCCCACAGCTCAGAGGGAGGAAACAAAACCACTGCATAAAATCCCAGCCAAGACTCTGCAGCTGTGACCAACACCCCTGCCAGCAGGGGGACCACTGTGGAGGAAAGCATGGCCTGCACAGCAGGCACTCTGGAAGGGCACCATCCTGGCAGACTGAGAACCCCCCTTCCCCCCACCATTCCTGCTTCTTCGGGGATGTGGGTTTTAATGTGTCCTCACTAAGCATGGCTAGTGTCTGGGACTGTGGCACCCCATTTTGATTTGGTTATTAAAAGCGACACATCGCTTTGTTTTGGCAAAGGGGCAAACACATTTTCCAAGTTAACTTAAGTCAGGGAGACTGTCATTGGCTCATCTGGCCAGTGAGAGCCTCTGCTCCCTCCCGGCGGCTAGGCCAAGACAACAGCGCCTTCTGGAAATGTGTT
The DNA here is from genome assembly GCF_000181295.1 of Otolemur garnettii. Lineage (NCBI taxonomy): Eukaryota > Metazoa > Chordata > Mammalia > Primates > Galagidae > Otolemur > Otolemur garnettii. Next base: position 2,102,894 of record NW_003852593.1, on the reverse strand, counting down.
CCTGAAGCAGAGCTTCTGGGGAGCATTCCTGCTGCAGGTGCCCCCACCCCCTCATTTCAGAGATGGACCACCAGAGGCTAAGCAGGCCATGTCCATGCAGCCTCCCTGCACCCCTGCCTGCCCCTACAGCTAACCAGCCTCCCCACCCAAGCAGGCTCAACACACAATACGCTCGTGGAACAACTTATCTGCCAATTTAGGCATCTGCTAAAGTTTGGGAAAGATTCCACAGCATTCATACAGGCAAGTACAAAGACACATTTTTAACAGCTTCTTTTACTCAAAATAAACATGAAACTTTTCTAAAATTTGCCTTCATGAGCCAGTGAAGTGAAAGTGTGACCTTCCCATGTGAAACAGCTAACAGATCAATCAGTTCAGGACATCACAGCTCCAAAATTCATCTTCCCACATGGAGTAGGAAACAGCTCACGGGAGCATCCCTCCAGCACTGGGGGCAGCCAGGACGAAGCTGCTCCCACAGCCCACACAGAGGGGCTCTCAGAGTGCAGGGACCCAGCCCCTCTGTGAGGCCGCTCCCTGCCTGCCCAGCACCCACCTGCATTCTTTACTCAACAGGGGTACAGCTCATTTCCTTGTAATGGATTTTTCTAATATCAATACCAGCCATTTCTGAACTACTAGCTTCTACTCAGGTCTCTACAGAAGATCTGAATTACACATTAGGAAAAAATGTTATGATTAAATAAGTCCCATAAAGGAATGGATTTAAAATTGATTTCAGCAATTAGTGACAGTCTTCTGTACATAATATATTTTTACATTTCCATCAACATGGTATAATCACAAGAGGAAAACAAAAATTATTCTATTGAATAATCTCAAACCTTTAAAAAAAACCCTTTTTACATTTAAGTCCAACTTTGTAAGCTTTACTGTGATCACCAGTAACTATATAAATGTATATGGAGCAAAATTAAAAAGGCAAGCTAAAAAGTAATAATTTAAAAAGTATAATAATTTTCATGTATTTCCCTAGTTGAAATTTAATATTTCAACAAAATCGATTCACTCATCCTTAAAATCTATTGGAATAGCTACAGCAAGGGAAAAAAAATAGCATTTGGTGCTTTCTCTAAGTTCCAACTTGAAACCTGGCGGCTTGGGTGTTGGAGGGTTGAGGCTGGCTGACCCACCCCACGCCCAGCCTGGCTGTGGACATGGGTGCTGTGTCCCAGAGCCTCAGCGCTCCCCACAGTCCTCACTTCAGACTCCACACTGCAAACACAGAAAAGTCCTGTGACAAGCACTCACTGTTCACTGAGCAGCCTGAACATCAGGCAGAAACTGGACATCAACAACTGTTAAACAAGAAACAGCGCAGTAACCTACCTGCTGGCCATTAAGCATGTGCGTTTCATTTGACAGCTCTTTTCCCAGATTCATCTTTAGTCAAGAAAACTTCGCATCACAGCAGGCACCCAGATCTGAAATGTGCCATTTATCGCTGCAGCGCCTGTACACGTCAGGAAACCCTAAGACATTTCAGACAAAGTTCCCTGCCTTCCCTTCCCAGCCTGGAGCCACAGAATACTGCAGGAAGCCCAGCTTTGCCAGGGATTCAGACTCTATCTCAATTGTCTCATACAAAGGGAAAAAATCCATTTACATAAATCATGCTGTGAGATCATTTTCAAAGTATTTCCTCTGCCGAATCAGAAGAAGAATAAACTTCAGACGATAGGGTAATTTCTCAGTCAGTACAACAGCTGTGGAGAATTTGGGTTTTTTTTTTAGCATTGTGGTGCAGTTCGAAACCTTAATTACAGTTGCTGATGGTTCTATTATAAGCCTCCATATGCGCGAGTTTACGTGGTGCCAGCCAGCGGAATCTGGCATATTCCTGAAAGCCCTGTATATGCTCCGTGCTCTCCTCTGCCTTCCACATATCTGAAACAACCTGAGGGGAGTGAACAATGACGGATCTCAGCCTTAAAAAGGAATGAAAGAAAAATAAAACTCTTTCTAGGACCTAGGTATCACTGTAAAATCCCTGGGGGAAACTGCTAACCTCCTCCCAAAGTGCTTTCCTGGGTCATAAGTCATAGCATGGGACATCCAGGCTCTCATCATAACAGGCTCTGGGAATCCTAACCCTGAAATGTCAGACAGGGGAGGACCTGGAGAAGCTTCTGGTCCAGCAACTGCAAACTCAACATCCACTGGACCTATAGGCTGAGAGCACAGCCCTGGCCTGGGGTCAGGCAGCCGGGAAGGCGCTGAGCCAGCCTCATTTTTACTTTTCTGTGGGAGCAACATGAGCATTCTCATGCTGAGTGTTCAGGGACAGAATCTGCAGCTCTGGGCACACCTGTGCTTCACACAGACATGCACGATAGCTGCCTGCAAGGGTGAGCTTACAGACCCAAACTGGGCTTCAGCTCAGGCATCCTTAGACAGCTTTTCTCAGGGAGGTGCAAACTGTAAAGAATGACATGAGTTTGTGAGCAGAAGTGGGACACAGGCTCACCTGTGCCACCTCAGCAACACCACCACTGAGTGCACGGGGTGTGGGACTGTCTGAGGACACAGGCCCAGAAGGCACCCAGACCCAGGTGGGGGACAGTGAGGGGGCTTAGAGAGGAAGGGCGGGGCAGGGGGCTTTATGGACCTGGCACATTCCTGAGACTGCACCTCTTCTGTCAGACAAAGCCAGCATCATCCCACCTCCCCTGATATATACTGCAAACCCTCGAGAGTGGGCCCAAGGCTGAGATGCGGGACTTGAATGTGTCCCACAGATGACAGCCATGGCTGGAATGGCCCAACAGACTCCAGATGGGACATAAGGCACCATGGCCAGCTCCCTCATCAGAAATCTTCCCCTCCATTCCCGACTCCCTCCCCTCCCCACTGCCCACCTTCACCCTCCAACACATGTGCACGAGCACCACACGCTAACACGAACACGTTCAGGGGAAACCAATGAGAGGGCTCTGGAAAAGCAGCCGTCAGTGCTTACAGGTGGCCAGCACAGCCCCAAGATGCCACAGCCTGGGTGCTTCCCTGGCTGATGTCTCAGGGGCCTGCACTGATGTGTAGAGTTTTGCAGGAGTCAATGGCCTCCAGACCAGAGCAGAGGGCACCAGAAGCTGGGGACAGCCACAGAGACCAAGAAGAAACTACTGTCCCATCACTAGTGACCAGTCCTTCTGGGTCCTTCTGTCTCTTTGCAGGCTTCCCCCATCTCCTCTTCCACTGCCAGTCTGTCCTTTGAAGTAGGCAAGCTCAGTCGCCTAAAGTGGCCCTCCTCTCCAGCCTTGGGTAAGGAGAGTCTTGGAAGAGATGGGATGGGGGCCGGGGAGCACTTAGACAGAATCCTCAGGCCTGTGGCACCTGAGGGCCTGGGCCTTGCAGCTTTGCCCTTCCTGGCACCCAGCAGCATGTGCTCTGGGTAAGGAGACATTAGCTGCCTACCAGATTGTCGAAGAGCTGCAGGGGCCACCAGCAATGACTGTTCAGAAAATCCTGGGCATCTGTCTGCCGGCACCATGCCCAGTCTTGCCTCCTTGTCCTCAGCTTGGGTGCACTCACTCGACTCAGGGCTGAGGAAGGGGGCAGGACCAGACCCCGAGCCTTGGAAGCCCAGCACAGCCCCCAAATGCCCAAGACAGGTTCGGGCACAAGGAGTAAAACAGGGCTGGCAGCAGGGGAGCTGGTGCTCACAGGCCCAGCCCACCATGGCTTCGAGATGCCAGGTTGAGTGGGAAGAGTGCGAGCTCAGAAAGGGCATATCATCCACAGCCTCCAATTCTAGGCTGCCTGGGCGCCCACACAAGCTACCTGGGGTCCCAGGCAGGAGGAAAAGCTACCATATGGCCAACTTGGCAAGCAAGCACGTGGGCCTGAAAGCAGCTGCAGCGTGGGGTGCTCAGACCCTGAATAGCTGACAGTCCCTTGCCACCCCAGGGGTCTGTCCTGAGCTGGGAAATGCAGAGTGGGCACTTGGAAGTACCAGGGAGAGGCCCAGAGATGTGGCCTCAAGGGTTCAGACAAGGCAATGGGGCTAGGGGAGGTAAGGTCATTGTTAGTGGGAGTTAAGGGCCCTGGGGCAGAGGTAAGACCCCATGGGAGGTGTGTCCCAAAGCCAGTGGAAAGTTTCAGGGAAGGCAAAGGTGGCTCAACGGGTTGGGATCTCCAGGCCACCGGGGAGCTGCTCCCTGATCTTGGGCCTTCTTGCGGTGTCACCTGCCTCCCAGGCACTTTTCACTAGTTACACCCCACCCCACCCAGCACTGCACAGAGGATACTTCCCTTGATGCCCTGACCTGACCAGGACTCCCTCAGTCTTCTGCCCACTCCTGGCGCATAGCCAGGCCAGAGGAATGGGAACACGCACCCAACTAAGGGAGATGTGCACAGAAAGCAGCAGACGAGGGTATGAGCGGATGATCGTGGCTGCAGGCCCTGCCACCTCCTCCACAGGGACAAACAGGTAAGACTCAGAGCACTGGTGACCTCAGCCCAGTCCCAGCCCAGTTGGGATGTGGGAAGTGGATAAGAGACATGAATTGGAGGAGGAGGGCTCTGCTATGACTGGAGGGGTAGTGGCTGCACATTCCCAGATTCTGCTGATGACCCAGAGAGGCTTAGGAAACATGGCCTTAGACTCAAGAGCAGGCCCTGGGTTCTCTCCCTGCTCTCAACCTCAGGAGGCCTCTGGTAGCCAGGCCAAAGGCCTGGGTTGTAACCCCTCTGTGAAGCCCCCAAGAGAGGCCGTGGTGCCCAAACCCTATGACAGTCCTCAAACCTTCCCCAACTGGGATTTCTTCCTCCCACCCTCTCACCCTAATCCTAAGCCACCTAGTGCCACCTGCCTGGCCTAAACCCCAAACCCTGGCCTGATGCTTGGGGAGCCTGGCTGCCTCCTTTCCCTCCCCAGCACCCCCATGGTTCACTCTCCGTGCATCATGGGGCCCCGGCCAGCACCCGACAGAGGTGACCTCCTTGCCAGGCCACGAGCATCACACATCCACCCTTCACTGTCTGTGACCTGATGGGAATGAGAAAATACTTCAGGTACTGAGGTCTCGTGACATGCCCTGACTTGATGGGTCTTAGAGAAATCAGGTGACTTCCCACCTGAAGGCATAAGGAGCAGACTGGTACATGAAAGACCCAAACAACAGAGTTTCCAAGGCAAATTCCCCTGGAAGGGGCAGCAGAGCAAAGGGAAAAAATGAGGTAAAAGAGCTGCTTTTGAAATGTCTGTGGAGGATTCATTCCCAGGTAAGGTGATGTGCTGGGGATGGTTCAGAAGAAAGGAGGTGGCTGGACAGGAATGAGCATGACCAGCCAGCCCCAGGGCCACTCGGCGTCTCATGAAGCCTGAGGTCTAGTTCAAGGTTTCGTCTGCTTTTGTCAGGGACTGTGGTTTTGTGACGAGACTCCAGATGGCATCACTGCGACTCACAGGATGACTGCAGAAGCCCAGTCCTCCCACACCAGGAGCAAACAGGTGGCCTGAATGCCCCCTGTAGCCCAGTGCCGGCCACTGCCAGTCCCTGTGCATCCTGGGGCTCATAGCTGCTGCCCAGCCACAGCCATGCAGGGACAGAGGGGTGGAAGGGTTGGGCTGACACTTCGGATTTTATTCTGAGTGTGACAGAAGCTTTGGGTAAATTGACAGGAGGGAGCCAAAAGAGCGATGTCCCAGTATTTGCGACATGGTTTGGAGACCATGGAGGCTATTTCCAGTGGCCTACTGGAGCCTGCCAGGGTGCTGCAGGAGGAGGCAGTGGGCACATGGGGGCTGGGCAAGGGCCTCAGGCTGAGAAGGGTGGACCTTGCAGCACAAGGCCACTGGAATGTAGATGGCCACTGTCCCAAGCTGCCACATCTCCAGATGACCAAGAGGGGTATGACTGGAGGGACTCAAGGATGAGGGATGGTGGCTGCACATTCCCTGGGAGCCAGGATGGGGCTCAGGAGAGAAGAGTGGGTAGGGGGATGGTCGGGGCCAGCCCGCCGCCTGGGGTGCAGCCACCCGCAGAAATGAGCTGTCTGCTCTGCTGCTCGCGCTATGGTGGACAATGGTGGCATAGAATTGTTGGGATGGCACACAGCACAGCCAGCAACGCTGAAAGTACCTTGTCTTGGCCCTTCACAGAGAGGGCCAACGAGCCATAGTGCAGGGCTTGGTCTGCTGGGAGGCAGGGCCTGCAGGAGGACCCCTGAAGGACCCAGCACTCACGGCAGATACTCTAGACTGTTCCAGACCCACCGGCCCACTTGCTCTGCCGGCACTGTGCTGGTCCTTTTGTTTGAGACACTGGGGGCCAGCTTCCACCTCCCACAGTGCCCAGCCCCTGACTCAGTCTAGATCTCCCTGGGTGTTGCCCAAGGAGTTTATGCCCATTTTCATCCCTGGTCCCAAGAGGGTACTGGGAAGGAGCCGGCTTGGTGTCTCCAGCCCTAGCTGGGTTGTGGGCCTAGAATGGGTGGCTCAGACCCCTCAGAGACCCTCAGACCCACCACACTTGGCAAAACCCCATAGACAAGGTAGGTTCGGCTGTGACTTTGCCTGTGGTCAGGGCCACCAATGCCCCAAAGGTCTTTAGCACCAGGCCAGGCCCTGCCTAGAGACGCATGTCTCTTCACCATCAGCATGCACAGGCTCCTTGCAGCTGGTTCTGACTACTGCCTGGCCACATACAATTTTACCAGGCCCAACATGCCCTCAAGTTGCCTGGAGCCCAAGCTGGCAGGGCCCCCATGTGCCATGACCCCAGTACATCTCTTCTCCTTAAAGAGGGAGAGTCAGGGCAGCCACTGGACAGTGTCTGGCCACACCCTCACCCAGACCCTTCACTGTCAGGAACACTGGTGAAGCCTCATGTGTATGGAGGAGGCGGGTGAGGAAGCTTGAGGTGCTCCCTGCACAGCAGACTACTGAGTGGCGACAGTAGCAGAATGGACCGAAAGCTGTCACATATTCACAGAGCAAGCCACTCCTAACAGACCCAGCCAAATGCCTGAGCAGACACTACGTGAGTAACCTTGACGCAAAGTTTTACGAGTGGCAGAACGAGACACACCGTAGGGCTGCACCAGTGTAACATTTTAAAACACACAAAATGAGACAGTGAAAACATCAGGGGAGGGAAGCGGGGCTGCAAGGTGGGGCTCAGAGGGGCCCAGGCAGCGACAGGCCTCTGTGTGTGCTAAACCAGAGGGACAGCGAGGCGGGAACTGTGTGTGTGCCATGCGCCTGTGACAGTGTGTCTCCACACTGGCACACCATCTGGAACAAGCGTACTGCCCAAGAGCAGTGGGATGACAATGTCCAGCTACCAACAGGTGCACGAGGGCAGAGGGCGGGAGAATGCGCCGTACTTCTTGCTCAAGTTTTCTGCAAACCTAAAACTGCTCTAAAAATAAAATTTATTCATTTTCCTTTCAAAAAAGGAATGTAGATAAAAGAAGAGTCACACAAAACAACGCTCTACCTATACCTATGGACCAATACCACATCTGTGAAGGGAGTGATGACAGGACAATGCCTGGTAGAGTGTGTGGGGAATATACAGGCTCGCTCTAAATACAGCGTCTGGCACAGAGACACAAACACTGAAAATACCCTGATGATCATGAACAAGTCGAGGTGGGAAAGGTGCAGAAATATTCGGGAAGGCTGCCCGGGGAAAGCAGCATTATCACTCCAGGTCGGGGGGTGATAAGAAGAAACTAAACTTAAATCACCTCAAGGTCATCCAGGGAGCGAGTGATGCTGAACCTCTTGGACCTTCCGAATGATCTCCGGGTAGAGGGGCGCTGAGACGTCTGAGTGAGTCCGATTCCTCGTCCAAATTTGGACCCCTAAACACAGAAACAAAAGGGGTCATGTCGGCCTCTCTGGAAGAGGTGTTCATGTGTCCAACACCCTGACAGGGGGACAGAGACACTGGCTCAGGGTAACGTTTACAGTAAGTACACTTTATATAATAAAATAATTGCAAAATAAAAAAAAAGTCATCTCTGGGTCATCAGATATCTGCTTTGCTAACTGTGTGCCCAGCCAAAGCTTCAGTCTCTGTAGTCATCAAACAGGATGGTAAACAGCCTACCTCAAAAGGCTGTTACTAGGACAAAGTGAAGTGACACGTGTGAATGCTCTGTGAGCATACAGGATGGATTAACAGTAATAATTGTTAACCTAAAGGCTGGTTTTCAGCCAAGTTGTGCTTTTACATAATTTTATAAGCATTTAGGAAATGAAAGAGCCCTAAACTCAGATGATGTCCAAAGACCAGACCAACTCCGATGCATGAAATGACCCGCTATTAAAAGATCCTCTACTTCTTTCAGGAAATGACCAGAATTAATTCAATTCACCAAATATCTATTTTGTGCCTATCATTATGCTAGACACTTCCCCAAATGTGATGTTGGTTCCAGCAAATAAGTCACCATATCTTACAAATAAAAGGCATCACAGCTGGCAAGTTTCATTTCCTGAATACTTGAAACCCTAAGTGACCAGCTTCAGACATAAAGGAAGTTTAATGTGTCCATCCAAGATCTCCAGGCAATTTGGACTCTCCTTTCTCTACACCTGCACGAGAATATTGTGCATCTTGTAGCAAACGTTGCAGCAATTCACGTAAAGCCCCAAGGGCCAAACTTCAGTGGGTCCCTGTCCCTCCCTCTGGAACTGTAAGGTGTCATGATACTCCGCCCTTCCTTCTGCCCACACTGCCATATCTGGTCTGATTCTCCCACCAGGACCTGCAGTCCCTTGGCATCTCACCTGCCAGGGCCCTGCCCTCACTACTGGCCCCCGGGCCTCAATGGACCCCCATGCACACCATGTCCATGGCTGCCTGCCAGCCCCCAACCCCCACCAGTGAACCCGCCTGACCCCCGTTTACTCTGCTCCTCACCCACCCTGCACCTCCACCCGGCCCTTTCTGACACTAACTGCAGCATAGTGACTGCCATCCCCTCACCCCCATCTCTCCTCTCCTAACTACCACATCTCTCACGGACTCTCCTCCAGTTAATAACTTGTTTATTTCATTGATGAATGGGCATTATCAGGAAAGCACCATGCAACCCACCAGCCAAGCTGTGACGGAGAATGCCCCTCTTACCTGCTCAAGGACAACAGCCACCAGGGATCCTTCCACACTGCCCTTAAGGGAGGGCAAAGGCAGGGAGGAGAGAGAAACCTGGCTTTCCCACCCCCTTCCCAGGCCCCCCGTTCCAGTCAGCCTTGACCCTGCCCTTCTACAGCCCTGCTCAGAACAGCCCCGTGAGGAGCACCCCTAATCTGAGATGCTCTGAAATCTGGAACTATCTGAGCAGTGACACAACACTCAGAGGAAACGTTCACTGGAGCATCTGGATTTCAGATCCCTGCTCCAGGGATGACCTGCCAGTAAGTATGATGCAAATATCCAAAATCTGAAAAAGCTCTGAAATATAAAACACTTCTAGTCCTAAGCATTTTCGGGTAAGGGATACTCAGCCTGGATCACCAACAGAAATGGGGTCCTCAGGGACAGTAATAAAACATCCCACATTTGCAATCAAACCCTAACATCCCAGCAAGAGTCCAAACAAGAAGCTTTCCACACAGCACCACCATTTCTACCTTGTCCTGCACCCACTGACCACAGAGCTGCAGGGGCAGGAGCTACTCTGTGTGCTAGCACTCCTCCAGCCAGAGGGAAGGGCAAAAGCATGACACCAAGAGTGCTGGGAACACAGAAAAGGGGGCAGCCTCTGACTCAGGCAGGGCTTCCAAACCTCGCCTTGCCACATGCCTCTGGCACAGCAGAGCACCCGGGGGGCCAGCACCACAGAGGCAGTGGCCACCTACGAACCCGGAGGTCCCAGCCAAAGACGGTGGCATGGAGCTGGGCCCCGGGGCAGACAGCGATGACCCCTCAAGGGAAAGCAGGAGGCAGTAGCACCTCTTTCCAGCAGGCAAGAGGCCTGGCGCCCTGTGGATACAGGTCACTAGGAACAGAGGGAGGACACAAAGGGATGAACGCTGTAGTTGGGCCTTGGCCAGATCCACAGGACGGTCTAACACTGTCATCCTGAGAGTTGACAATGGACCACAGAGGGTGTCCAGCAAGGGAGTGATGGAGAGGTTGGATTAGCAGGTGCTAGGAGTTGGGGGGAGGGCCAGTACACAGCCACAGCCAGCTCAAGGCCACTCCTCCAAGATTCTGGGGGTGGCCTGCACCTGCCCACTGTTCCTGCCAGGCACCCAGAGGCCAGCCACTGGCCTGCAGTGACACTGACCAGCCGTCTGTAAATCAGTCTGTGAGACAGTCCTGAGGGTTCCCATTCAGACACAGACACGTCCTCCTCATGTGTCTCTGCTCTTGATGACCGGTGTCCAGGCCACCTGCCACAGAGGGCAGGCGTTTCTGGGACAACTGATCAATCATTGCTCACATGATGTTAGGATCTGGCCAAAAGGAACCACATTCTTTCCTGCTTAGGTGGCAGTCTGTGCCCACAGCCTGTGACCCTCTCATTCTCCTTCTCAAGCCCTCTCTACAGTGGCTTGTTTGGTCACCTCACTGGGTTCCTTACCAGCAAACTGATAAATTTGATAGATTCTCAAGAAAAACTTGTCTAAGAAATTTCTTTTTCAAAAAACATGGCCAAGCTGACACTAGCTATAGAAAGTACCAGAAACCCAGCAGACCCATTGCTGGCCCCACCAGCCACCACCCTTCTCCTGGTTGACCCACCTGGCCTGCCCCTGCCAGCCCTCCTTGGGCTGGAAGGCTCCCACGGGCCCTCTGTGCTGCTGGCTAGACCTTTGGGGCCTGGTCCTGCACCTGGACTTCCCTGGGCTGCCCACCTTGTGGCCTTGTGCAGGTCCTTCCCCCTTCTCATAAGATGCCTGTCAGCCCCTGTCTGGGTCAGACTCCCAGCATCCTCTCTGCAGGACCTTTTGCTCTTTTCCTTCCCACACTGCACAAACCAGACTGAGGTCATGGTCAAGTGCTGTCTGCTATGCCCACATCTCCCCCAAGAACTGAGTGAGGTGCAGGCGACTGCTGCCCGTGCAGGCCTGGCCCTGCCACACCTGCTGACTGACCGGGAGAAGGTGCTCAGCAGACACACTCGGCTGTGCAGGTGTCTGGTGTAGCGTCAGTCTGACCAGGAATGGTCAGCTCTCCCGCCAAAGCCAAGGGCCGAAGCCCATGTCGGAGATGACCTCGCCATGTACTGACCCTGTACTTGCTGCATTTGGGGGGTGGCTCTGTACATCAAGGCTTTGTGATGTGAGAACTGTCAGAATCAAAGTAGTCACAGTGTTAAACCCTAACAAATAGCGGCATGGAAGTCTATGCCAGGAGGACCTCATGCTGGCCTGCTGGGGAACAGGAGCCATCACAGGGGACTGTGGAGCCCACAGCCACGTACAAAAAATGCTCTTGTGAGGATGTCTGCCCGGCAACTGCCTGTCCAGCCTCAGGCCCAGACAGCGTCACCCTCATTATCCGTATTTGCACAGCAGTTCCGTGTCCTGGCCGTCCCAGCACAGTCGCGGCGCACCATGGCCATGCGCCCCCATCCTGAGAGCCGCCCGTAACTCAGTAAAAAGTGTGGCTTGTGGGGGTGCCCGTAGCTCAGCGGTCAGGGCACCAGCCACACACACCCAGGCTGGCGGGATCGAGCCCGGCCCAGGTCAGCTCAACAGCAATGACAGAAAACAGCCGGGCGTTGTGGGGGCGCCTGCTGGGAGGCTGAGGCCCCGAGTCCGAGGTTGCTGTGAGCTGTGACTCCACAGCACTCTACCAAGGGCGACACAGTGAGACTCCGTCTCAGAAAAAAAAAAGAGAAAAGGAAAGAAGGCTTGGCTTGTAAAGCTCGGCTGCCTGCCGAGGGCCCGCGCCCGTGTGAGCGGCTCCGGGAGCGCTGGGACGCGCCCGACAGCGGGAGCCGGAGCCCGACGCCACCGCGCGACGCAGCCCCGCGGGACGCGCCCGCGCCCGGGAGGCAGAAGGAGAAGGAAGTTTAACAAGCGAGCGGGCGGAAACGCTCCCCCGCGGTCTAAACTCAGGGAAGGGCCGCAACTGAGTGAAGTGACGCCTCCCACCGAGGAGGAACTCGCATCTCCCTCGCCCGTTTCTCAAACTGCCGTGCGCTGCCCCCCGGAGTCCGGAGAAACCACAGTCCGCGGCCGCCTGGAGAGTCCGGAGAAACCGCTCACCTGAGGAAACCGCCCACTGGCGACCCCTGGCGGCCCGAACCAGACTCCTTCACGCGGGGAGGGAAAGTGGG
>NW_003852593.1:2075181-2090538 GCF_000181295.1 Otolemur garnettii | reverse complement strand
CCCCCGCCCCGCCCGATCCCCCGCGCCCCGACACGCAGCGTGTGCCTAAGGGCCTAGGGTCCCACGTTTACTGAGCAAATAAACCGTAAGCGAGAGACTATCAGCTTAGAATAGAGACCTGGTCGTCTGCAGGTTTTTCCAAAGAGCGGTAATACAGAGACTTGGGAGAAGAGTAGTCTAGATCCACTCGGGAGAGACCACCAGTCGTGTTCGCGGAGGGAGTTCAGTGCAAGAAGCTCGGGAGGAGTAGGGCGCCGGCCCCATACACCGGGAGCCGTGGGCTCAAGCCCGGCCCCGGCCAAAACTGAAAAAAAAAATAAAGCAGCCGCTCGGGGGTGGAGGCCAGCCTGAGCCAGAGCGAGACCCCGTCTCTAAAAGAATAGCCGGGCGGAGTGGCGGGCGCCTGTCGTTCCAGCTACTTGGGAGGATGAGGCGGCTGTGAGCTGTGACACTACAGCACTCCAGCCTAGGTGACAGAGGGAGACTTGGTGATGACCAAGAGAGACTTCCATCATGGGGCCATAGCTGTGGTCTTTTTGAAATTCTCTACATACTGTTTTCTAGTCTCTTTTGAAATTTCCACTGACTGCACTAGAAAAACTGCATAAAATCTGTTTATTGAATCCGGAACTCCCCTGGCTCAACAGCCGATGAGCCTGTAATTAGCTGTGAACATAAATACACCTATGGTTTCCAACACCATGTCTCATATTCTTGGTTCTTATTAAAAGAATCAAAAGAAAAATGATTATTTTTTTCTCCAAAGGAATTTTTCTTAGTAAATATGTTCATAGTCCCATCATTAAAAAACTGAAACACAAGATAAAAATTTCCTGGACCCTTCCCACTTTTCATTTACCACCGTGAGATTATTCCGGTTTGGAATATTTCCTTTGTATTTTTCTATATATTTACATAGAAATATATATGCAGCTTGAAATGTATAAGTTTCTTTAAGGCAGCGGTTTTCAACTTGTGGGTCAGGACCCACAGGAACTGTATTAAAGGGCCGCAGCATTAGGAAGGTTGACAACAGCCTCCTGAGTCGCTGGGACTACAGATGCTTACGCAAGAACAGGACATTAAAATGTGTATTTTTTTTTTTTTTTGAGACAGAGTCTCAAGCTGTCCCCCTGGGTAGAGTACCCTGGCATCACAGCTCACAGCAACCTCCAACTCCTGAGCTGAAGCGCGTCTCCTGCCTCCGCCTCCCAAGTAGCTGGGACCACAGGCGCCCGCCACAACACCTGGCTACTTTTTGGTTGCAGCCATCATTGTTGTTTGGCGGGCCCGGGCTGGATTCGAACCTGCCACCTTGAGTGTATGTGGCTGGCGCCTTAGCCACTTGAGTCACAGGTGCCGAGCCATAAAATGTGTATTTTTGTCCTGCTTTCCCCACTTGATATGCCTTGGGGAGCTTTCCACATGAGAAATACACTGACCCATCTTATGGGGCAGACATTGCTCATCACTCCTGCAAAAACCATGCTCCCCTTCCTAAACCCTAAGAGGAATTTTAGGAGGCACGGGGTACATTTTCCAGCCTCCCTCGCACTAGATGCAGCTAGGTGACCAGCCCATCCAATGAGACACAGAGGGATGTATGTGACTTCCCGGCTGTGCCTCCACTTCCCTTGTCCTCTCCCTGCTGGCTGGAGCAAGGAAGGGAAACTAGGGCTCCTCTCTCAACATCCAGCTGGAAGCCACACCCAGAGAGCACCGCATCACAACAGAAGGCACCAGGGTCCCGAGGTGGGTGGAGCCCCCAAGCCAGCCTCAGATGGCTCACCCAAACTTTCCCTCCAAGGAGAACCAGCCCCCTATATTGTATAAACACTATTATGATAAGCTTCATTGCTGCAGCATTGAAACTCATGTTACTTTTAAATGACTGCATGTATCCTACAGTAAGAAAATACCACGATTTTCTTTACTCCATTATCAATTATATTTTTTTTTTTTGAGACAAGAGTCTTTTATGCCACCCTCAGTAGAGTACCATGGCGTCACAGCTTATAGCAACTTCAAACTCCTAGGCTTAAGCAATTTTCTTACCTTAGCCTCTTAAGTAGCAGGGACTACAGGCACCCGCCACAATGCCCAGCAATTTTTTGGTTGCAGTTGTCACTGCTGTTTAGCAGGCCTGGGCAGGGCTCGAACCCGTCAGCCTCGGAGCTACGAGCACTGAGCCAATAATCAGTTTGTTTTTTTTTTGAGACAGAGCCTCAAGCTGTCCCCCTGGGTAGTGTGCGTGACATCACAGCTCACAGCAGCCTCCAACTCCTGGGCTCAAGTGAGTCTCCTGCCTTCGCCTCCCAAGTAGCTGGGACCACAGGCGCCCGCCTTAACGCCTGGCTATTTTTTGGTTGCAGCCATCATTGTTGTTTGGCGGGTCCAGGCTGGATTCGAACCCGCCAGCTCAGGTGTATGTGGCTGGCGCCTTAGCCGCTTGAGCCACAGGCGCTGAGCCCAATAATCAGTTTTTAATACAAAAAAAATTTATTAAGTGCCTACTAACTGCCAGGCACTATTCTAGGTGCTATTATTGCAAGTGATGCTACAGGAAAGGACCCCGACCATGACTGCCTCTTCATGCCTCCTGAGGACAGAGCTCTGGAGGTAGGGCAGGAGGTGTGTGGGGGGTGGGGAAGTAGGAGGAGTCTGTGCTTCATTCTCTGCCTTTACCTAGGGTTGCCACAGAAAAGAAAAGTGACCCAATCACATCTCCTGTGAACTCCCTAGCAAAAGACCTCCTGGGAAACACAATCATGGTATATGTCAGCGGAAGAATCCTTATCTATGGAATGCTTTCAGCAGGATATAACGGGTATGTCTAGGACTGCTCATTGTAAACAGACTTCGAATCCTAGGAGTATGGGTTGTGGCTCCCTGAAAAATGTCACATGTGCTAATAGCCCTCAGAGTATAAAATGAGAGATATTTCACATTCCTGGGCTCAAGTGATCCTCCTGCCTCGGCCTCCTGAGTAGCTGGGACTACAGATGCTCACCACCACACCCAGGTAGTTTTTTTATTTTTAGTAGAGAAGGGGTCTAACTCTTGCTCAGGCTGCTCTCCAACTCCTGAGCTCAAGCGATCCACCTACTTCGACCTCCCAGAGTACTACAGTTATAATTAATATTCATTTTAGAAATCAGTTTCCAAAGGCACAGAATTAAATATACTGCAAATTAATTAACATTTTTAATGATACAGATGGCTTTTTTTTTTTTAGAGACAGAGTCTCACTTTGTTGCCCGGGGTAGAGTGCCATGGCATTACAGTTCACAGCAACCTCCAACTCCTGGGCTTAGGCGATTCTCTTGCCTCAGTCTCCCAAGTAGCTGGGACTACAGGAGCCCGCCACAATGCCCAGTTAGTTTTTTGTTGCAGTTTGGCTGGGGCTGGGTTTGAACCCCCACCCTTGGTATATGGGGCCAGCACCTTACACAGTGAGCCACAGGCGCTCCCCCTATAGATGGCCTTTTTTAGATCCTGGATTCTCTCTTTCACATTAACCCACTTTGTTAGTCATCTTCTTCTTTCAGAAGTCATCTTCATCAGTACCTGCTTCTATTGGTTACAAGCATTAAGCAGAAACAAAAGTAAACTAAACGAAATGGAAAATCACCCATTTATAAACATGATCTCATTCATTTCAAGAATTTCACACACTCAGCTAAGTCCAGAAGTATTGAGCTACCAGGTCCTCCTCCCTCCCCAAAGGATGAAGAAGGCTGAGTCTGTTCCAGAGCACTATATTCCGGCGTATTGGGGCAAAGCTTTGGATACTACCGGGAAGAGGTCAAAATGTGAGTGAGGTGGGAGCCCGAGGCAGGTGGATTGCTTTTTAGGTGTTTGAGACCAGCCTGAGCAAGAGCAAGACTCTGTCTCTACTAAAAACAGAAAAATAGTCCAGGCATTGTGATTGGTGCCTGTAGGCCCAGCTACTTAGTGGCTAAGGTAAGAGGACTGCTTGAGCTGAGAAGTTTGAGGCTGCTGTGAGCTATGACACCATAGCACTCTACCTAGAGGACAGAGTGAGGCTCTGTCAAAAACAAAACAAAACAAAATGCCAGCAACAGGGCTTGGTAGCCCCCATAGCACTGCCAGCATCAGCAGGCTGCAGGAGGCGACCTCGTCCCCCTGGGCTTGTGGCCTGCCTCTCGACCCGACCGCAAGAGCTGGGTTGCAGGAAGCCGGCTGGGCACAGAGAATGACGGGATCTAGCAGGCAGGGACAAAAGCACTGGTGAAGGAAAGCAGAGGTGACTTTAGTGTCAGTTGGGATACAGAACTTGGAGACCAACAGGTGACGACATGCAATAATCTATTTCTCCTAGTAGTTGGCTTTCTTCTTTGCATACAGAATTAAGAAAGTCTGGTCCCAGTGATTTAAAGGGAATGTTTCTGCAGAGGTGATAAGTGTGACCAGGAAGCAAAGATAAACGTGTGCGACTATCCTCAGGCAGGGAATAAAGAGCAGCCTGGGTAGGTCACAGCCCCTGAGGTCAAGGAACACAGTGGGGGCACCAAGCCAGGTAAGTAGGAGGAAGAGGAGAGAAGGAGATGCCCTCAGGAGGTTCTGTAAAGTTCCAACCTTATCCCTGGAACTTAGATGGCCCAGAAGGGCCCATTTGCTCAGGAAAGCCCAGAGGCCCCAAGTTCTCACCCCCACCTGTCCCAGAGAGGAAGAGAAAGCTAAGGCACTGTGACCAGCTGCCCCAGCTGAGTGCCCCACACATGTCCCAGTGCATGCAGAGCCTCAGCCAGGGCTGGAAGACTGTCCCCGGCGTCTAAGGAAATCTCTGTTTAGTCATTAGCTAACCACTAAGCTAAAGAGATTCTGTGGTCGGGCGGCGCCTGTGGCTCAAAGGAGTAAGGCACCAGCCCCATATGCCGGAGATGGTGGGTTCAAACACAGCCCCGGCCAAAAACCACAAAACAAAAAAAGAGATTCTGTGGTCAGGTAACAAAGAACACACATTACAGCATCAGATAAGAAGTCACTAAATGAGGAACAGCAATGACAACCCCTGGGACTGTGCTGGAGGGAGAGAGTCCCGCTGTAGAGGACACTTGCCCTGGAGTCCCACCTTTCTGTTCTATTGTGTACAGAAGAGAGGGCACATGGATGCCAGTGGCACTCAGAGGTGCTGCGCCAGTCACCAGGGTATTTCCTCTTAGCACCCCACTGGCCTCCCTTGCTAGCTTCCAGTCCCAGTGCTGGGCCTCACATATCGTGCTGCTCCCCTGCCTGGTGGCTCCAGAGTGGGACAGGTGGGACAGGCGCTGCTCTCCAGGTGGTCAGGTGGGCTGGTGTACGATGGTTCCCACATTGCTTCTCCTGGGGACAGCCACTGCAGTCAGCTGCTGCTCCCCGTCAGTCCCACTGCCCCACAGTCCCACCACTGGGGCAGCACCCACCCTCACCCCTAGGGTCCCAGTCTCAGCCTTGCGTGGCCTCCCCTTCCAGGCTGTCCCCAAGCACAGTTTCCACAGTGACCATCTTGGCATTATCTTTCAGCAGCAAACTATCTTTCCCCCCAGTTGAAGGTTCTTTTTACTAAATCCTGCCTGTTGGAATTATTGCTGTGCTTCTGTCTCCTGGTCAGGGCCTGACTGAGCCAGCCTGAGTCCATGCCCAGCAAAGAACAGAAGCCCGTGTCACCACTGCGGAGAGCCCAGAGCAACACGGAGCTGACTCCTGGCCATGCTGCAGCCACTGGCACCCTCTGCCCACTGCCAGCTCCTCTTCCTCTTCTCCCTTCATCCTGCCATTGTAGCCCTAATTGCTGTGGATGGTCACTGCCACTTTCGAAGCCCAGCAAACCTGCCAGTAAGGATGTCAAGCCCCATCCTGTATCTCAAAGCTCTGGAAGCTTCTGCTGCTCCAATGGGGAGGCTGCAGGATCAGGCTGAGCTAGTACACAGGAACACCCACTCGGCACACCTAGCAGCCACCGTGAAACCCATGTCACTGCTCATTCTAGATGAATGGTGTGTCCATCCCACAGCAGTCCCCCTGTAGAAGGACATGTGGAGCCCACAGTCTGGCTTCCTCTCAGCACTAACTTTCCCCAGACTGTGAGCCAGTCACTTACTCTTCACAAACATAAATCTTATCAGTAAAATTAGAATAAAGCCACCTGGCCTGAGGACTGCACTAAATTCTCCGACAAAGCCACAGCCAATACTGGAGACTGCAGCACAGTTGGGGGCAAGGGCTCCTGCTGCTCCTGTTACAGCAGATGTCCTGTAACAGTGGACAGTGGCCACAAGGTCAGGCAGAGGAAGCTGGGCTGGTGAATTTGGCAATAAAGGTGCACTACTGGCGGCACCTGTGGCTCAGTGAGTAGGGTGCCGGCTCCATATACCGAGGGTGGTGGGTTTGAACCTGGCCCTGGCCAAACTGCAACAAAAAATAGCCAGGTGTTATGGTGGGCATCTGCAGTCCCAACTTCTCGGGAGGCTGAGGCAAGAGAATCGCCTAAGCCCAAGTTTGAGGCTGCTGTGAGCTGTGATGCCATAGCACTCTACCGAGGGTGACAAAATGAGACTCTGTCTCTTAAAAAAAAAAAAAAAAATCCAAGGTGTCATTGCATCAGCCCTGGCTAAGTTATAAAGTCAAGCTTATTTGTGCTCAGCAACTGCTAACAGGCTTACCTTTTTGTCTTCTTTAGTCTTTCGAACATTTCGATGGGGACCAAAAATGTTTTGCATTCCAAATGCTTTCCTGGACCAGTCCCTCTTCTGGGAGCCCAGTGGGGGTTGTGCAAAGCTGCCCTCCACCCTGTACCGGTCTGCCGGGATCTTGCTCATGGGAGGGGGCAGTGTGCCACAGTTGACACTGGACCACCCATCGGTGGAATCTGTGTAAGACTCTTGGTCACTGGCATGACCACACTGCCACTCCTGGAGCACATGGACTGGGAGCCATCGCTGGTTGAAACCTCCGCCAACACCTGCAGCAGCCCTCTTGGAAGGAGGAACCGAGCTCCGCAAGGAGGCCGGGGGAACCTCCACGTGAGAGGCTGGTCCTAAGTGCTTGTTTGAGTCCCAGAATCTGTCAGTCTGGGGAGTGACCTCAAGTGGGGAGCTCCCCTCAGGGTCGTGGCAGAAGGCCCCATTCCAAGGGGCACCCCAGGGCTGGGAGGCCCTCCCACCAGTACCCTCCCACATAGTGCTACCACCAGGGCCATGCCTGCTGGAGTTCCCACCCAGGTCAACCACCAGCACCCGATTGCTCTTCTCCTCCTGGTTGAAGTTCCCGATGCCACTGTCACTGTTGCTGCTGGTGCTGTTGTTCTGGTGGGCGTCAGCATCCCCATCCAGAAAGGCGCGGGCCCGCACACCTTCAATCAGCTCACCCATGTCTCGGTAGAGGACGGAGATGAATTGCAGGACAGGGAGAGAGGACGCAGGGAACTCCAAACAGCCATTGGTGTCGGGGTCGGCTGTGCACTCAAACCCAAACCGCCGAGCGATGCCTTGGTGGATCTTGTGATTAAATAAGTCCGGGTCCACCATAAACACGTGGCAGGACGTCCGCAGGGCACCTTCCTCCTCCTGGGCCAGGCTCCCATCATCGCTGGTCTGCATGGTCACCAGCCCAAAAAACCGCCTGTCATCAGGACACATGGCACTGAAGGCCAGCTTCTCGGCCGGGTACTCAGCCACCACCCCGGCCTTGTCAGCGCACAGCTGCACACAGTCCTGCACAATCTTCATGGTCACCAGGGAATGGATCTTCTGCTCTGCCCTCAGGCGCCGCATGCAGCCGCGGATGGCCTGCAGACTGTCTGACTCCAGGCTGGAGCTCGTGGAAGGAAGTTCTATAGAACCTAAATAGCCCACCACCATGGCCACGTTTAAAATACTGGCCTCTAACCCAAAATCATCATGATTTTCTAGTCCAATACTGAAAACGGAATCATCATGAATAACTTGGGATACTTCCTCCTTAGAAAGCACGTGGGGATTTGGGTTATTTACACTTTCATGTCCAACATCACAGCGACTAGCAGCTGACTCCGAAAGGGATCTCTGTTTCAATTTCAAGGGCTCTGAGCTGCCCTTACAAAGGCTTGGATTTTCAAAAATCATATTGAAAATTCCACCAGACTGCATTTCCTCCACGACTCTCTCTGCTCGATTTATACCTAATGCTTTAGAATCGAGTTTGGGCTTCAGCCAGCCCTTCCCTTCATAGAGCGCGCCTTCCTCGTCACTGGAGGACTCCAGGTGACCGGCGCCCTCTCCAACCACCATGTGCAGGACGCCGGAGCACTTGCCGATCAACTTCACCACGTCCTCGTGAGACGCTTTTCTCACGTTAATATCATTGACAGCCAGGATCTGGTCTCCAGCACGCAGGCCGACGAGGTCGGCGGGGCTCCCACGCAGGACACCGCTGAGCGCGCAGGGCGCCTGGCCCGACAGCGAGAAGCCGTAGCCTGCGCGGCCCCGCGCCAGCTCCACGCCGCGCACGCGCGGGGGCCGCCGCTCGCCCGCCCGCTGCATCCCCAGGCGCTGCCCGCCCCGGGCGCATGGTCCAGCCCGCCGCTCCGGGAACTCGGGGTGCGGTCCGATTGTGTTTTGAAATGACGCTCTAAAGGAGAAAAGACAAGACCATTGTTAAGGACCCGGTATTTCTCTGCTCATTCATCATTGAAGCCAGCCCTGGGAAGTCCCGGGTTCCCCAGGATGGCCAGGCTCAGGGGACGTCCGGTCTGCCCAGAAACCTCCTTCCAAAGCAGAGCGTCTCAGCGACTGCATGGTCATCTGATCCGGACGGTGCAGTGCTCCTGCAGGGAGAGCCCCTTCTTGCCTGACCTGGGGGCTACACGGGAGGACACCCAGACAAAGGCTGCCAAGTGCCATGTACAGGACAGCAGAGTTGGAGCTGGACGGCAAGGCCTGCTCCTCTGCCTGGCACATGCTGAAACTCCAGATCCGTGCTGCTGGAGACCCCCAAGGCCACCCCTTATTGGGTCACAGATCCCCTCTACAAAACGTTTTCTGTCAGAAGAGAAGGCCACCTTATACTCAGAGACGTCTCACGTCCCTCTAGAATGAATTTATTTTGCACAATTTATTTTCCCATATGGGGAAATTGCATTAATCTGAAACAATCTCAACCAATACTGCAGAGGACACTCAGTAGAAAAGAGAAAACCAACCAAAAAAGCAAAGAAATCCAACATTTAATATTACATTATTACAGAGGTATGACTTCAAAATTAAAAAGATTGGCTGGCAATGAAAACAAGCCTGCTGGCATGCCCAAGGCTACTGCCAGGCCAGTGATTGCAGGGAGGACGCCCAGGACTCAGCACAGCTCAGACCAAGGCTGCTGTGGGGGGAAGGATGGACACACAGACAGAAAAGGGAAAGGCTCTGGGGCAGGTCCGGAGGAAACCAAGCTCCAGCTTCTGGAATACTTGCCCAGTGAAGTGCAGTCCCCAGGGAAGCTGGCTGGAGACTCAGCACAGGGTGGCATGAGCACTCTGCCTGGCACATGCTGAAACTCCAGACCCACAGGGGGCCAGCAGAGGCTCCTGTAACCTGCTGCCCACAAAGGGGACCCATCAGTGAGGCAGTGGGCACCTCCCCACACCCCAGGGCCAGCTGCACTCACAGGTCCCCTCAGCACAGTGTGGGCCTACCACACGTCTTCTCTGCACGGGGCCCTTTACAGCGACACAGTGCGTGATTATGTTGTGAAGGTTCAAAATATAAAAGAGAGTTTGTTTCTTTAAAGAGCATATATTTTTTTAAGTAACTGTTTGAAAGTTGTTAGAAGAGATTCCTATGTCTTGGGACAGTTTTCAATGACAGAATCATAGACAAATTCAAAGTAATTTGCACACACACAAAAAGCAAAGAACTAAACAAATAGAAAGTCTATTACTGTATTAGGTGACTCCAAAAGTAGAATCACTTCATGATAACATTGACATACACATATAGAGGATGCATATTTAAATAAAAATGTTGCATATGTAAGAGTGAAAAATGGACAGTTTATTTATAAATTACTACATTATTCACTAACTGGTGCTATATTAATAATTTCAATATTAGGACTGGGTGTTGAACTATTTAATAGTCATCATTAAAAATGTATATGCTGGTTGGGTATGGAGGCTCATGCCTGTTAATACCAGCACTCAGGGAGGATGAGGCGAGTGCATCCCTTGAGCTTAAGAGTTCGAGACCAGCCTGAGCAAGAACGATACCCCATCTCTACTAAAAATAGAAAAACTAGCTGGGCATTGTGGTGGGTGCCTGTAGTCCCAACTACTTGGAAGGCTGAGGCAAGAGGACCTCTTGAGTTCAAAAGTTTGAGGTTGCTGTGAGCTATGATGCCACAGCACTCTACCCAGGGTGACAGTAAGACTCTATCTCAAACAAAAAGGTATACATTAAAGTTACCCCAAAAATATGTTTTGGGATCTTCTTAAAGGGTATGATGGGCAAGCTGACAGTCCTCAGCACATCTATGTCTTAATCTCCAAACCTGTGGATGTCACCTCCCAGGGCCAAAGAGGCCACCATGGCAGAGGTGGGGAGACTTCCAGCGGGCCCCTGAATGCACAGGGTCAAGTCAGGGGAGACAGGAGGCCTCTAAGCCCAGGCCCAGGCCAGTGAACAAGTAAAGGAAACAGATCCTCCCCGGAAGGCTCTGGAGGGGCCCAGCCCTACCCACAGCTGGGCTTCAGCCCAGTCAGGCTCATCTTGGACATGAGACCTCCCATGCAGCAGGGGAATAAATCTGAGTTGTTTTGGGCCACTCGGCTTGTGGGAACTTGTTTCAGCAGCCACAGAGAACAAGTACTTCACTGGGGATGAAGGAAAAGGGTGTCCAGGCCAGCAGGACACTTGCACGGAACAGCTTCTGGCTCGAGGTAGCTCACGTGCTCCGTTTCCATGGAGCCCTAGAGCTGTGTGGTTTAACACTGACTGGCTGACCAGCAGCCATCTGAGAGGTCCTCAGTGTCTCTATTGGACTCCCACTGTTGTGCTTCTCTGCTCCTAAAAATTCAATTGTTTCTAATTCATAAAAATACCTACAGTCACCTTTATAAGTTCAGGCTATAGTTTAATTTTTTTCTTAAACCATATCAACTAATAGTAAAACTAGAACAGGCAGTGAGATCCAAAAGAGGCTGCAGGGGGCTGAACCTCAACACCAACCTGCACTCTGCCATCTGGGCTGCCACTGGGGCCATGCGGGTCCCGGGCCGTCTCCGCCTCTCAGGGACTTGGCTTCCGTAGGTCGCTATACTGCAGCCCTGCTTTCTTCAGGAGTCACCAGCCCAGTGCTTAGGACCTGAAGTGTTTCAGACTTGGGTTTTTTTTTTTCTCTAGTTTTAGAATATCTGCATATTCATAATGATATGTCTTGGGAACAGGACCCAGGTGTAAGCATGAATTCATTTATGTTTCATAGATGCCTTAGACATAGCCTAAAGGGATTTTTATACAGTATTTTTTTTTCGTGCACACTTCTTTCACTCAGGTGTGAGTGCCTGCTCTCTGAAGATTATACAGTATTTTTAATAGTTTGGAGCATGAAACAAATTTTGTGTACAGTGAACCATCAGAAAGCCACCTTCTCAGCCATGTGTGTGGCGCCTTGTCGCTGCCCAAAAGTCCTGGTATTTGGAGCATCTGGAATGCGGGCTGCGGAATCCACACTGTCTCCTATCTCTCAGCCGTGGTTCAAAACTAGCCACGACCCCAGAAACAGATCCCGCTGCTCAACACTTTCCTACTCCTTTCCAAAGTTTAAATCTGGTATGAAATCTGATGACTTCCTCCACTCCCACCGAATGAACGCCTACCCCGAGCCTACAGTGTCCCAGACCTGGGGACAGAGGAAAGGGCAAGGCCCTGCCCAGTGCAGGGGAGAAGCTGAGCCCTGCAACACAGAGTGTCTCCCACGCCAAGGGGAAGAGGAACGGTCAGTAACAAGGACAAGGCAGACACACACTCACAGCCAGGGGTGGTGCTCTCCAGGCTTCACGTGGGCTGCTCAGGACCTGACACCAGTAAGGGTGTGTGCCATCCCCTGAAACCTCCCTCTGAGGTCAGTGCTATCATATCACCCCACATTGCAGATGAAGGAAGAGAGGCACAGAGATGTTAAGTAACTTGTCTTCCATCACACAGCTAATGTAACAGCAGAGGAGGTCTGAACTCCTCCGTTCTTGGCCACGAGCAGCCTGCCCCTTCTGGATGGGACCCATCCTCTAGCAGACCCTGCCTGCCCATACCCTGCTTCCTCCCTAGACATCAGGTCCAGATGCCTCCTCCTGATACCATCTGCTGCTCTGCACCTGCCCAGCCCAGGTCCCCCCAGACCCACATTGGGCACACGCCCTGGCAACCTGCCCCCACCCCACTCAGATGCATCCTTGCAGACATGCACAGCCGCTAAGACCCTGCTGAGTCTGCCACTCTCCCTTCCCAGTTCCTAGCCGGACTGACCTGGTCCTGCCCTTCCCAACATGACAGTACACACACCACAGGGGTGAGAAGGCAGGTTCCCAACTCCCTGGCCACTCCCAGCCACTTCACAGGACCAACCATCAGTGCTTTCTCCACCTTTCATCCCAGCAGGGGCAACACCTGCCAGAATAGCCCTTGTCCAAACCTCTGGGTCTCGGCTCCTTTACCCACGGCTCCCGCTGGTGGACGTTTTGCCTGTCAGTCAGAGTCAGCGGCATCACCATGCACCTACAGTGGGGGCACCGCAGAGGGTGGGAGGGCCCCTCTCTTCTGGGACCTTCTCCAAACCACCCACTCCACAGGAGCCTCCGTTGTAGGCCCCAGTTGTGAGCACATGGAGAGGTGTGACCACGGGAGGCTTCTGTGTGCCCAGTGCAGGGCACACTCCCTAAGGGAGGGTGGACCGCCCCATGCACACACGCCCACACGGTGAGTGAAGGGAGAGGCTGGCCGAAAGGCTCTTCACTTTCCTAGGACTCCCAACTTAAATTATTTCTGTCCCTATTTTCTAAATTTTCTGAAAAGAATAAACATTACTTTTGCAATAAGGAAAACATGTTAACATAGGAGGGTTGATGAGTTTTTACCCATGGGCCGCCATAATCATGAATAAAATACCTACTTCCCACTTTACAGGAGTCAGCATGGCCTCCCTCCCAGTCGAGCCAGTCCGCCAGCCAGTACTGCACACCTGCTGCCCCAGGACAGCTCACCTGCATGTCTCCTCCCCATACCCTCCTCTACACTGTCATCATCACCACACCCCCTGCCACCCACTGTCCTCTGAGCAACCAGCCCCCAGGGCTCCAAGCCTCCCACTCCCCACCGCGGACAGGCTTGTGACAGCAAGTGAAGTCTGGGGGTAACTGAAGGTGGAGACTAGAGCCCTTGACAGAGGTCAGGCTGTGCCTCGCAGCCCCTCTGCAGCCCGAGTAGAGAGGAAGGCTCAATCCAAAGGGGTTTCTGACAGAGGGAGCACCAGTGAGATTCACAGGAGGTCCATGATATTTCTAAGAAAATTGTATCAGCAAAACTAAAAGATCACAGGCTGTCCAAAATGCAAAGTGGGCACCGTACTCCAAAAATCCCACCAGCAGGAAGCAGGCTGAAAAAATGGCCAAATCGCAAACAGGTCTGGGGCGCAGCTCAGACCTCAGGACCTCAGGACCGGCACACAGGCACCTCAAGAGCTGTTACTCCTAAATCTTGAGACCTAATCAAGGAAGTGCCAGTGTTTGCCAGGCCAGATTTTGGAACCACCGCACCTGTGTCCCCTCTGTGGACAGTAAGTCTGCTCGCAGTGGTTCTTCCGACTGTTCCACGGCTGTGTCCTGGGGCTGCAGGGACGGGGGGCTGATCATTTGTCTCCTTCTGTTTCATATCAAGACAGATGTCCCCGGGAGCTGTACACACAGGCTGTAACCAGCACCTCACCCAGAGCTGGAGCCCGCGCACTGGATGAGTGTGAGACCCTGCGCTGGTGCCGGCAGGGAAGACCTGAGAGGGACGTGAATCATGGGGACCAGTGGTGGCCATATCAAGCACCCCCGAGACTGCCCCACAACACCACCTTGGGTCACCCAGCCCTTGTATGTCCCTCCCCTGGGAGCAGGCTGGATTTAGAGAGTTGCTTCCAACACACAACATGGCAAAAGTGATGAGCTGTCACTTGCAGGATTAGTCACAAAGACCACGGCCTGTGTCTTGCTCAGCCTCTCCCTCACTCGCTCTGAGATAAGTAGGCTGCCAGGCTGTGAGCAGCCCCCAGCTTCCACCCACTCAGCAAGAACCGGATGTCTCTGGCCCACAGCCAGTGGGGACGTGCAGTCTGCCAGCCGCGGTGCCAGTGACCTTGTAAGTGGATCTTTGGAGGCCACCAACACCACATCATGCGTGTGGAAGCAAATCTTCCCCCACTGCAGGCCTGGCCAGTGCCGGGATCATAACCTATGGGAAGCCCCAAGCCAGGGGACCCACCCAGCCTCACCAGGACTCCTGGCCACAGAGGCCCAGGTGGCAGCACCTGCCGCTGTAAGTCTGTGCAGCAGGTAACCAGCACAGTCTATCGGCAATGCACTAGTATTTTAAAAAACGTTCCCAAAAATAAATAAATAAATGTTCCCTAAAATCAAATCTGTGCTGAGGACATTAAGGAAATCCTGGTGCACACACCAAAGATAAACTAACAACAGAATGGAAAAATCTGGCTAAAAACAACCACCTGCAGACCATCGCCTCACAAGCTGAGCAAAATTATCTCACTTTTCAAATGAGGGAAGGGGGGCACAGGCACCAGGACTGGGGCTCCCGACACAGCCCGGACACCTCCCTTTCCCCAGCGACCGCCCTGGCAGTACACACTTCCCCTCACACAAAGTACTTATCAGTTCTCAAAGGGTCTGTCTAAATTCCATGGCAGCTGCAGCTCTCAAATTGAAACATAAATAGCCTAAGTTTTAGGAAGCGGGTCAGTAGCCACCAGAATTATTATATTATATTATGCAGAGTTTGAATAACTTATTAGGCTAAACTGAAGAGGGCTCTGTCAGCATGCAGAGCGCTTTTAAAATGTAAATTCTAACATTTCAAGCCCCCCAAACAAGAGGCCAAGCAAGGGACCCACGTGTGAGATGCTCAGTCCTGGTCGGGAGTAAGGCCTCTTTCCGCCTCTGAGAGCGTCGACTCTGCTAAGCAGCAGCGTGTGAGCAGGTATGAGAAGAGAATTTACCCCCAAAGTACAGCCGTCCTTAGAATTAGGAGGGATGGCAAATACCAGTAATTAGAAGGCAGAAACAAGAGACTTAAAGAAGAAATTAAAGACGGGCCACTTTAAAAATGCTTC
>NW_003852593.1:2073019-2075094 GCF_000181295.1 Otolemur garnettii | reverse complement strand
AAGATGGCCACCTTTTGGGGGCGGGACACAATTTTAAGAAGGACATTACCTAACAAATGCAATCAGTGTAACCTAATTCTTTGTACCCTCAATGAATCCCAAACAATAAAATAAAGGTTTAAAAAAAATGAATACAGGGCAGCACCTATGGCTCATAGGAGTGGGGAGCCGGCCCCATATATCGGAGGTGGTGGGTTCAAACCCGGACCCGGTCAAAAAAAAAGAAAGTGAATACACACCACTATTACAGCCAGCAACAGCAAAAGGAAACGGAATACAGAAAACAAAATGAAGCGCTAACATCACACTTATCACACAAAGTTAAAACACAGGCACAAGCTTCTCCAGCTCCTTCTTCCTTTCAAGAGGACATATCAGTATCAGACATGTGAGGGGCCCAGGCCCCAAGAAGAGTCAGCTCAGCTCTTTCTCCTCCCTCCTGTGGGACAAGGTCAGGCTGCAAGACAAGAGGGGCTGCGCCCCAGGACAGGAGACCCGGCAGCGACTACAGAGCCAAGGGCTCCCAGGGACCTGGGTGTGCACACAGGCTGAGGTAGCTCAAGGCTGCTCTGGCGCCCCGACCCCAGGCCTCCCAGCCGCATCGGTAACCAGATGCTTTTCCTTTGTATTAATCCACGGGGAAGAAAGTCCAGATTTAGCAAGAAAGATATTACTTTAAATTACAAAGATTTGTTTTGCTGGTTCAAAAACATGAATATATTACGTGATCCTAATCTTTTATAATGTAAAATTACATCACACAAAACCCACAGGCTGACCAGCTGAGAGAACAGATGTGTACACGGTCCCCAATCTAGGAGACAGAGAAACGTAAGACCACCCGTGAGTATAAATGTAGGACAGGCCCAAAATGCACAATGTCACACTCAGGGGGCCACGCTGCACCGAGGACAAACAGACGCCTCATGGTGTGGGAAGACACAGGTCACACATGCCGCCCCGCAGCTCCCACGTCCAGGGAACACCCACTGCTCCTGCGTGCTGGCCGTCCCTGGCCTGAGCCAGTGCTCCCTCATGTCACTCTGCATTACTCCCACGTGTCCCACCCGCTGACATGGGAGCCTCCTACACATGAAGGAATCCGGGCGGGCCTGAGGCCGACAGTGCCAGGGAGGCTGGGCAGAACCGCTGGCACTGCAGCCCAGCACTCAGCCCCCGCACCCCAGGTCATCGGGCCACTGCTCACCCCATGTGGGGGCCACACCTCCTGCTGGACACCCTGCTGCCTCTCACTGCCCTCCCACCCTGCCCTCACCTTGCTCTGGCAAACAGCCTCTAGTAGTTTGCCATCCCTCGCCTCTGCCCAGCGCTGCATCCCACGGGGTCCAGTCTTCCCCACAGCCCACCTCTCATCTCAAGGCCTCCCTCACTGGGTCCCCTCGGTCATCCTCAGTCTCGGGACCTATGCAGTCAGGGCCTGCCTGGGGGTTTCTGCAGCAGCACCAAGTAGACAATTTAAGAACAGGCCACCAGTGATGGCCCCAGGGACTCAGTGGGGGTCAGGCCAGTGCACAGCAGGCCAGAGTAGGGGCACACGTGAGGTGTCACTTGTGAAGGGAGCCCTCCTCCCGCCCAGCTGCAGCTCAGCTCACATCCCACATCCTCCCTGGGCCCCAGCCCCAACTCTGCCTATTCTGCTGCTGTCCACTCTTGATACAGGGGCATCTTCCATGGCCTTCTAGGCCTTTTGAATGCGGTGGTCCACCCAGACCACAGCCAAAACAGAACCTGAGGGGCCGCGCTCAGCCCTGGGCACCAACCCCACCCCCAGCCTACCCTGGGACAGCCCAGTGACTGCTGACTGCCTCATCCAGGGACCAGTGAGCAGGACGCCCCTCACCCCCCAGAAGGTGCAACTCAGCTTTCCACTCCCTTCCTCCACTTTCCCTTTTAATCTCTACTTGGTATTTTCTTCTGTTTGTGGTTTTTAAACCCATACAATATGGGGCTGTAAACAGTTGCCACAGGTAGGAAACAGAAGTACAGGATGCCAGTTAAATCCGACCTCAGATAAGTAACAGAGAACGTTTTAGTGTAAGCGTGTCCCAGATGCT
>NW_003852593.1:2072563-2072999 GCF_000181295.1 Otolemur garnettii | reverse complement strand
CTCTGACACCTCAGAGGTCTCCAGCTCCCGTGCCTGGAAACGCCACCTCCATGCCCCCAGCCCTACCACACAGGGGTGGGCATAGATGAGGCCCTGCCTCTGTCCACCCCAGCCCTAGCCTGCCTCTTCTCCCCAGCTCGAAACACACAGAAAAGGCTGAAGTGCACTTTTTCTCATTCACACACAGGTCAGGCCTCCTGTGTGAGCTTCTCCCACCAACCTACACTTGGTCATCCCCAGCCTCCAAGTGTCACATCACTGTTTCATGTCCTCACTAAGGCCAAAGGGACCCTTTACTCCTCCCACCCGACTCACTCTCCCAAAGACAATGATCTCTGCAAACCACCAAGTCCTGCTGACAGGGAAGCCAGGACAGAGCAAGAGAGGCTGGTGGCTAGAGCAGGGTCCTCAGCATAGAGGCAGGAAGCTCCGCCCT
>NW_003852593.1:2069326-2072000 GCF_000181295.1 Otolemur garnettii | reverse complement strand
TGTGGTCCCAGCTACTTGGAAGGCTGAGGCAGGAGACTCGCTTGAGCCCAGGTGTTGGAGGTTGCTGTGAGCTGTGATGCCACAGCACTCTACCCAGGGGGACAGTTTGAGGTTCTGTCTCAAAACAAACAAACAAACAAACAAAAAGTAGGTCTTTACAGATAGGATTCAGACTTTGAGATGAGGCAGTGATGCTGGACCAGCCAGGAGGGCCTTAAATGCCATCGTAACTGTCCTTAACGGAGGGAGGCAGAAGGGAGGCAAGACACAGAAATCGCCACGCGCAGACAGGTAGGGCTCTCCCTGGAGCCTCCAGAGATAGCAGGGCCCTGCTGGCCCTGGGCCCAGTCTTGGCAGGGCTGTGAGGGCACACTGCTGCTGTGCTCTGCTGTAGCAGCCACCAGTAACTGTCTCCACGGTGGGCCCAGGGACTCCTCCTCCCTGCCCACCCCATGGTGAGTTCGGCCGCAGGACTGGCCTTTTACGTGGCTGGTGTGGGTCTGGGATCCTGCCCAAAGCGCTGCCTGGGAAAACACATTGTGGGCTGCGGCTCCAGGGACCCCAGGAGGTGCACATCTGCCTTACCAGAGCTCCCACACCCAGCCCTACTGAGAGCTCATGGCAACCTTATTCTTAAATTAATTCATTCCTTGGATAATGGGTCATAGTTCTAATGGCTATTGGAATATAGGATTGTGCATCTTGTATTTTAAATTTTACAGTTTTAATTTCTAATAAAGCAAGCATTAATATAAAAAACCCACGCAAAAAAAAAAAAAGAATTAATTCTTAAACAGAAACTGCACAGGAAAGTCGGTACACGAGGTCAGAATGGATGAGGGGGCAGGTTAAGGACAGGACAGGGTGTGACAAGGCAGGAATGGACCTCATGCCTGGTGCCCCTGGGCTAGGCCTGGGATCCAGGGCTCCTCCACCTCTGCAAAGTCAGAGAAGACCAACCCACTGTCCCCATCTGTAAGGTACTCGCGTCAGAGGAAGGCAGGACGCCCAGTCTCTGCTGCCACAACACTGGTCAGGTGGGTTAAGCTATCTGGGAAGTGCGTCTACTTCAGGCTAACACTGAGGCTCTGACATTCAAGTCCTGTGAGGGGAAGAGTTTTCTTTTAGCTGGAGCAGCTCAGTCCCTGACCATCTGACTCCCCAGGTGAGAAACCAGCAAACTGCAAAAGCCCACGGCCTGACTGGTAGTCACAGTGCCAGCTGCCAAGCCAACTCCAGCCAGGCACAAAACAACATCCAGCGCTGGAAGGTGCCGGAGAGCTACCGAAAGCAGGCAGGCACTGGAGGGCACAGGTAGCACGCCATATCCTTCCAGCCTGGACAGAGCTTGGGGAGGGCAGGGTGGCAGGGTGGCTGGACAGTGAGAGGGTCAGCTCAGAAAGGAGGTAGCTGGGGAGCAAGAAGCCTTGAATTCTGTTTGTAAACTCTGCCCAGGGCCCTGGCCAGCCCTCAACAGGGCACAGGGAGACTCCGAGGAGTCCAGCAGAAAGGGCCAGCTGGAAGGTCCATAGTGCTGAGGAGAGGATGCTGCAGAAATTTCAGTCTGAATACAAATTACCTTTCAGAACAAAAATCAATGCTCTTCAGAATCACAACAGCATTCAGTCATCCGAGCTGTCCAGGACACAACCAAATATCATCAAAGAAACAGGAAGAAGTGACTCATAGTCAAAAGAAGCTGACAGAGGGCAGCACCTGTGGCTCAAGGACTAGGGCGCCGGCCCCGTATACTGGGGGTGGCAGGTTCAAGTTCCGCCCTGGTCAAAACTGCAAAAAACAAAGAAGCTGATAAATCGATCCTGGGAGACCTAAGTGTTGAAATAAGAGGCTAAGAAATTTAAAGCAGCTAACATTTGTGTTCAAAGATGTAATGAACAGGCTCAGCACCTGTAGCTCACGGCTAGGGTGCCAGCCACATACACCAGAGCTAGCGTGTTCAAATCCAGTCCAGGACCACCAAACAACAATGACAACTACAACCAAAAAATAGCTGGACATTGTGGTGGTCATCTGTAGTCCCAGATACTTGGGAGGCTGAGGCAAGAGAATCGCTTAAGCCCAAGAGTTTGAGGTTGATGTGAGCTATGACACCACTGCACTCTACCCAGGGCAACACCTTGAGACTCTGTCTCCAAATAAATAAATAAATAAATAAATAAATAAAATATATATATCATATATATACACACACGCACACATATATAAATATAGGAATCTAATCCAAAAAAATCAAAAATGTACTGTTATGTGATTCATAACACATGTAGATGTAACATATATGGCAACTTGGCACAAAGTGAGAATAAATAAAAGCTACTATTGTAAAATTCTCGTATTTCATACAGTGTTACAAAAATCGACTCTCAATAGACTGTGATAAAGAACATATGTCAGATAACTAAAAGTAGCGCAAAGAGGAAAAAGCTAATAGAATTCAGAAAGGACATGAAAAATCCTGTGTAAGTGTTATACTTCACACACACACACACACACACACACACGTGCCACCTAGACACACTAATTGTTCTGAATGCATATAATTAACCCAAACAAGACAGGAAAGGAAAAACAAGTACAGCAACAAAAAAGAACAAACAGGCTCGGCGCCTGTGGCTCAAGCGGCTAAGGCGCCAGCCACATACACCTAAGGTGG
>NW_003852593.1:2060343-2068894 GCF_000181295.1 Otolemur garnettii | reverse complement strand
TTTATCGCCTTCAGTAGAGTGCTGTGGCATCACAGCTCACAGCAACCTCCAACTCCTGGGCTTAGGTGATTCTCTTACCTCAGCCTCCCGAGTAGTTGGGACTACAGGTGCCTGCCACAATGCCTGGCTATTTTTTTGTTGCAGTTTGGCTGGGGCTGGGTTTGAACCTGCTACTCTTGGTATATGGAGCTGGTGCCCTACTCACTGAGCCACAGGTGCTGCCCAATGAGCAACTTTTTAAAAATCAAATCTGAGAGGGCAGTGCCTGTGGCTCAAAGGAGTAGGGTGCCGGCTCCATATACAGGAGGTGGTGAGTTCAAACCCAGCCCAGTCCAAAAAAAAAAAAAAATCTAAGAACATTCCAAATTTTATCTATTTTCCACCCTTCAAACTGCTCTGGAAGAATCTGTTTATTGCTGATTTATTTGCTAATAAAAAGGACTTTAATTTGCAGGCTAAACACTAAAAAAAATGTAAATGGCCAAAACATTCACATTAAAAAGCAAAAAGTATAGGCCTGAATAAAAAAAGTAAGACCCAAATACCTGTGTCTATAAGAAGCTCAGGTCAAACGTAAGGACACAAACAGACTGAGGTGGAAAGACGGGAAGCCAGAGGCTGGGTCAGCGTCAGATGAAACAGGCTAGAAGAAAGGTGGTCCCAAGGGGGACTCTGGGGCTGGTGAAGCCCAATGTCCACGTTGCTGAGAGGACTCAGGCAGAAACAGACAAACCCACAATCACAGGTGCGGATTTCAACCCTTCTCTCCTACCTGTTAAAACAACTGCCTCCCCATCCAAAGTCAGTGCTGATATAATGTAAACGGTCTACAGTGTTCCTTCATGCCAGGCACTATTTTTAAGTATTGGAATTCAACCTTGAATAATAATGAGGGGGAAAGCCCTGCTTTCTCGGAGGGTATAGTCTAGTGAAAAATAGAAAAAAGGAAAATTAAAGAACAGAATCAAATACAAAATATCCTCACTGATTACCTTCCCAGAGATAAGATCTTGCATTTCTACATGAAGAATAAGACATTTTGTTAAAGTTGAAAAAATCAAGAGAAAAAGGAATCCAGGAAAGTTAAAAAGAAAGATAATTAAAACAAAACAATTAATAGAAGGGTGGTAAGACAGTGCAAGGAGAGCTCCCGGAGTAGCACAGACATCAGAGAAAAGACTCAGATCGCAGAATCAGCCCAGGAGGTCCAACCTCCAAATAAAAGGAGTTCCACAAAGAGAAAACGGCAAAAGTAAAAGAAAAAAAATTATTTTAACAATATAAAACCCTTAGTCCTCAGACTGAGGAGCCCCCCAGTGCCAAGCACAATGAATGGAAAGAGACGCGTCCTCCGATGCCCCAACACAGTGACTACTGAAGTAGTCACCTCAGGCCGGTCAGGGAAATCCTGGGCAAAGAAGGGCAAGTGGACTGAGAATAATAAATACGGTGAAGCAGCATCGACCGGCCCTGAAAAAATAACTGTCCGGATTCTATACCCAGCTAAACTAAAAGGTAACTGGAGAGTAGAATAAAGCTGTTTTCAAAATCAAGGACAAAAAAATTTATGTACTGTCTTTTAGGTATCAAAAAAGCAGGACTCCAACAAAGAGAAGAGTGAGCCAAGACAGTCACAGAACACAATCAGACCACACAGAGCACAGGGAGGTGCGGTGACACTGGGTAGCAGCTCTCACGGTGACAAGCAAGCAGAAGTCTCCCAGTAGCAGCCACAAAAGGACGGGGGTGGGACGGGGCACCAGGAATAAAACTCGGTGGTCTTGACAGGTGAGTGCCCGGCAGAGGCAGCCACAGGCTGGGTGACAAAGGCCTGTGCTCAGGGCATTACATGCTTAGAGTCACACAAAAGTGAGCACCACTGCTGACTTCACCAAAAAAGATGACATTAAGATGGGTCAAGGACAGGGAGGTCAGAGGAGCACTGAAGCCTTCCCTACAGGAGAAATCAAACGATCCTCTCTAAAATAAATTTCAAAAGAGCAGCCTCAACAGAATGAGAACTTACTGTCTGATTTTCTAATCCTGGGCTCAGCCCTTCCTCAGGCATCCTGCCAGGATGGAATCACTGCTGGGGGACACAAAGAAGATGGAGAAAAACATGTAAGGATACAGGGGCAGCGTCTAACGACCATATCAACAAGGGAAAGCTGGGGAGGGGACACACTGGGCATTGCCATGATCACAGGGCTGGGACAGCATGCCCAGACCTTAAGAGATATAGGGGAAGGAGACAGGAGCTGCTTGCCTAGAGCCCATGGCAAGAGGCTCCTTCATGGATGGCCTTGGAGAACTTCTGAGGCGGTGGCCTTCCTGAAAAGTACAGGCACAAGTACAGGACCGGGTCTGCAGGGGCCGCCGCTGGCAGGTTGCCGGCATAGAAGTGGCAATTGCCCCTCCAGAAAAGCGGAGCGCGTGAGCTCTCAGTTCCCACCTGCATGCTGAGCACCTCTTGGCTCCTCCCTGGACACCTGTTCCCAGGACAGCTCCAGCCTCTCCCCAAGGGCAGTGAACACACAAGGTCCTTGCAGAGAGAGTGCAGCAGGAGCCCCGCTAATGGACCCCACCAAGCAGCCCGTGGAAAGTGCCCCAGATGGCGCCTCCTCGGCACATAATGGGAAAAATCGAAGGAATTAAAAAATGAAGTCAGGACATTGTGTAGGCTGAAAAGTGGTCCCCAGAGATATCCAGGTCCTAATCCCTGGGACTGGGAAAGCAGTGATAGATGGCAACAGGGGTTCTGTAGATATGAATTAATTAAGGATCCGGAGATGAGATTATCCCAGATATTTAAATACAAGACGACAATGATGTGATGATGAAAGCAGGGTGGCACAGGGCCATTTGGGGCCCTCAGCAGAGGTGCAAGGCCAGCCTCCAGAGGGCACAGGGGAGGCAAGTGGTTCTGCCCCGAGCCTCTGCAGGAAGCATGGCCAAGCAACACCTTGCTTTCAGCCTACTGATACTGAGGACAAGACTTCTGGCTTCCAGAACTGTTGATAAAATAAATTTGTTGTCTTCAGCCACTAAATTGGTGGTACATTGTTACAGCATCAGTAGGAACCTCCTACAATCAGGAAGCAAATGACATATACCTCATATAATCAGGAAGCAAATGTTCATAGGAAGTCCACCAAATTCAAACTCAAAGTAAAATGCGCAGGGCTACCCTGCATATGCCTTGTGGCCCCATCCATGTTGAGTCATGACTAACTCACTGTTTTCTTCCTTCAGCCTATTTTGCTTGGCCTGTTTCAAACAAAGATAGATGTAAAAAACACAACGGAATCAGAAAACTAACAAGTAGGTCAGGTGCAGTGCTCACACCTATAATCCCAGCACTCTGCAAGGCAGAGACGGGAGGATCCCTTGAGCTCAGGAGTTTGAAACCAGCCTAAATAAGAGTAAGACCCTGTCTCTAAAAGTAGCCAAGCGTTGTGGTAGGCGCCTGTAGTCCCAGCTATGAGGGAGGAGGCTGAGGCAAGATAATCACTTGAACCCAGGAGTTTGAGATTGCTCTGAGCTATGATGATGCCACAGCACTCTAGCCTGGGCAACACAAACTCTGTCTCAAAACAAACAAACAAACAAACAAAAACAGCCCACTGCCGGCGAGCAAGGCTGGGTCAGAGCCTCCACTTCTCATGACCTGAGAGCTGGGCCAGGGCCACTGCTCAGTCACCCCCACCTACATGCCCTGCCCACCTCATTCTAAGCAGAGACCCTGGGTTCCCTCCTCTCTGCCTTCCTCCTCACCTCCTGGTCCTCCCATGACACTGCCCTTAGGCAGCCCTACCTTGTCACAGGGCAGAGAAATCTAGCCCTCCTGAGGGCAAGTTCCAGCCTCCAGAGATTTCCGGGACAAAGGTGAACTTGCAGTTTTAAAGAAAAGGCCCAAAGGGGCCTGCACCTGCTAGTGGCCCCTAGGCATGCAGGCTGACACTCATAGTCCCTGGCTGGACCTCAGCCAATGTGATCTTCCCCACCTGAACAGCATCCCTGGCACCAACATCACACTTCAGGCCTGGGCACTAGGTATATGTCACCTCAAAGTCCCCCAAACTACTGGGTAAGGTGGGCATTTTTATACCAAGTTTTCAGGGGAAGAAACTTTACACTATTTAAACATATTCCTTCTCACTCAAAATCATGCTTGCCTTCCCCACGTGGCCTAGTCTAGGATCAGGTCTCAAATCCTTGGTGGGTTTGAAGGACTCTTCCCACGGTGGCCTCCCTTTGCTCCGGCATGCTCACCCAATTCTCCTGGACCACCCAGTAGATTCCTGGCTGTGAACTGGAGGGGCTACTGCCTTGCATGTGAAGGCTCCCCAAGGGCCCCGCCTGAGACCTGAGAAGGGCCCCTGACAGCACAGAAGGTGCAACCACGTAAATCACCGTGTGGACTGCACAGAGGGCTTCTGAGACAGCCACTCATAATCCTTGCAGCCCCCAAGGCTGGTCCAGTGAGGAAACTGAGGCACAGAGGTGGTGGTTGCCTGCTGAGGGCACGTTCCCAGCAAGTGACCAGGCAGTGAGAAGCCAGGTAGTCCACTGTGGGGCAGGCTCCCTTTCTACACGCCACAACTCTGAGGCTGGCTCTGTCTACACTCCACAACTCTGGAATCCCCTCTCTTGTCCACACTCCATTCTCTGTCTTCACTTCACAACCTGGAGTCCCCTCTCTGACTACACCCCACTTCTCCGTCTACACTGCATTCTCTGTCTATACCCAACGACTCTGGCCCTCTGTCTTCCAACCACTCTCGGAGTACACTTCCCAGCTCTGGACGGCTCTGTCTCCACCCCGCAATCACCCACACGGTGGCCCGGATAGTTTGCAGAGTTCCGCCCCCAGAGACAGGCTCAGCTTGAACAATGCGGCAGCCGGCTAAGTCCGAAAGGAAGTCCAGGCCCCACCGCCTCCCCCCAGACCCCGCCGGAGGCCCCGCGCCGGGCCTGGACCAGCTCGCGGAAAGCGCGGCGAACAAAAGAAAGGAAGGAAGAAAGGAAAGAAGGAGGGACGAGAGGAAGGAAGGGCGGCGGGACGGCGGCGACCCCGAGGGGACTGGCCGCGCCGGACCGGGTGGGGACCTGGGGCGGGGGTCGGGGCCCCGCCGGGGGGGGCGCGAGCGCGCCCAGAAGAGAGACAGATCGGAGACGGCG
Source organism: Otolemur garnettii (assembly GCF_000181295.1). Taxonomy (NCBI): domain Eukaryota; kingdom Metazoa; phylum Chordata; class Mammalia; order Primates; family Galagidae; genus Otolemur; species Otolemur garnettii. The sequence goes on along the minus strand of NW_003852593.1, from coordinate 2,063,713 downwards.
CGCCCGGCCCACCCACCTGGCCCCGCGCACCTACCGGGCCGCGCCGCTAGCTCCCGCGCCGGGCGCCCCCGCCCGCACTGGCCCGCGCAGCCCCGCGCCAACCGTCGCCTCGGCAGCCACCGCCACCCCGGGCCAGGGGGCGGGGCCGAGGGCGCCGAGCCTGGAGGGGCGGGGCCCGATGCGCGGGGCGGGGCTTGGCCGGGGCTGTAGGGAGTGTCAAACCAGGGGGCGGGAGTGGCCTGGAGGGAAGAGGGAGGATCCTGAAGGAGTGGGGCGGATCCTCCGGGATAGGCGGGACCGCCGGGCTTCCAAGGGGCGGGGCGAGAGCGGGCGGCTCCGGACCCGACCGGACCAGGAACTTCAGGAGAGCAGAGTCGGGCAGAAGCGGGGGAGGGGCTTAGAGGGGCGGGGCCTGCGGTGGGGAGGGACTTTCGTGGGGTCCGGGCGCCAGCCTTTGGCTGCCCGGCTGGTCTGAGGTCCCAGGACTGCTTTCTACGATCCGGCGCTTGTCCCCGGGTCCCTGAGGGAGCCATGCGGGGTCTGGATTCCCTGAGACTCCGGAGGCCCCTTCCAGAGAAAGCCTCCTGTGGATGCGAGTGGCACGTGCAGATCAGAAGACTCCGGCCTGGGACTGGACCACTCGGGCCGTGCGGCCGCCGGGGCGCGACGTCTGGAGGGCGCTGCTGGGCCCCGGCCCGGGAGGGAGTTCGAGGTGCAGAGCAGCTGGAGGCTTCCCTCACCCCACCCCCGGCCCAGGCCACCTTCTGCGACCTCTTTAGGCTCGGCTCTCTTGCCGGCCCTTCCTTGTGCCCAGCCGCCTTCCTGCCTTCTTTTCTACCCTTGCAGGCCGCAGCATACCCTGCCCTAGAGACTCAGCCCCCTCTCCTGTTTTCTGCCTTTTTGAGTGTTAACTTGTCTTGTTTGACTTCAAAAATCCCTCTCCTCCCGCTGCTATGCCTTTTGGCATCTCTGCATCGCTGGGTCTTGTATGGTCGCTTTGATCCCTGGAGGAAACAGATGGCATCTCAAATGGAGTGATGTGAGAAGAGTTCAGTAAAACTCCTATTTACAAGCAGGCCAGGAATAGGGCAGCCACCAGGGGTGGCACAGGACTGGAACAGGTGACAGTGGGGCCAACTGTTGCCACCTCCAAGACAGAGTGGTTATAGAACCCAGATGAGGAGAAGGAGACAGACCACCTAATACCAACTAGGGCCTGTGGCCCAGAGGCTTAGCCAGCCTATGATGGCGAAGGAAGACTCACTCAGGCTCCACCCTCCTGTTCTGCCTGTGTCCTGCTGATGGAACCTTCTGGAGCAGACTCAACCCAGAAAGAAGCAGACCACAGAGCTCGGGGCAAGGGTAAGAGGCACAGACTGTGGTCATTAAGAGACAGGTGATACCCTGTGCCTCCAGGTACCTCCTGGATTTGGGTGGTGAGAGAGTAAGGGCAGTCCGTCTAGGGGTCCCAGAGCCCATGAAAGGGCATAGATCCTGCAGGGCTGGTCTGAGAAGCTCTCCCATGGGAAACAGCACACCTGTCTGTCCCTGTGGAAGTCAGGCCTAGGAAATGGGCAGGAACTGTGCAAGACAGAACCTGCCAGATACTCTGCTGAGAAGACAAGATGGGAAAACTGAGTCCTGGCTTGAAAAGATGGGTCTTACCCATCAAGCAGAATTCATCCTGCCCATCAGGAGGGGCTGGGCTCGCTCCACCATGAGCCCTGGTGGCGCGTTTCTGTCAGTCCCACCCTCACTCATAACTATTCATAGCAATCGTGATATGGAATCAGTGCGAGGTCTGACAGCAGGACGGGCCACAGCAGCGTGGTGCCTGCACACAGTGGAATGCTGTTCAGCTGCAACAGAGAAAATCCTGTCAAGGGATATAAGCCAGGTGCAGACAGACAGATACTGCATGATCTCACTCAAATGTGGAATCAAAGCACATCCAACTCATAGAGCAGAGAGGCATATGGTGGTTACCAGTGGCCAATGTGGGCGCTGGGGAGATACCAGCCAGAGGGCACACAAGTTCAGTTCGAAGGACCAACAGTCTGGTGACCTACTGCACAGCATGATGACTAGAGTTAATCATATGTGTACTCGAAAATTATTGCCCAAGCATGGTGGTTCGCACCTGTAATCCAACACTCTGGGAGGCCAAGGCAGGTGGATTGCTTGAGTTCAGGAGTTCAAGACCACCTTGAGCCAGAGTGAGACCCCCTCTCTGCTAAAAATAGAAAAACAAGCTGGGGCGCTGTAGCAGGTGCCTGGATTCCCAGCTACTTGAGAGGCTGGGACAAGAGGATTGCCTGAGCCCAGGAGTTTGAGGTTGCTATGAGCTATGATACCATGGCACTCTACCCAGGGTAACAGAGTGAGACTCTGGCTCATAAATTAAGAAAAAAAAAATTGCTAAGAAATTTTTTTGTTAACTTTTAAAAGTAAAATAAATTTTTAAATGGTTTACTTGGTAAATTTTATGTTATATGTATTTTACCACAATAAAAATAATTTCTTGTGATTACAAAAATAAATATGTGAAGTGATGGATATGGTAATGAGTTTAATTTAATCATTCCAAAATGTATACATCTATCAAATCATCACATACAACTTTTGTTTGTTGTTTTTTTGTTGTTAATATTTTTATCTTTTCTTTTTTTTGAGACAGTCTCACTTTGTTGCCCTGGGCAGAGTGCTGTGGCATCATATCTCACAGCAACCTCAGACTCTTGGGCTCAAGTGATCCTCTTGCCTCCGCCTCCCCAGTAGCTGGGACTACCAGTGCCCACCACAACACCCAGCTAGTTTTAGAGATGGGGTCTCACTCTTGCTCAGGCTGGTGTCAAACCCATGTTCTCAGGGAATCCACCTGTCTTGGCCTCCCAGAGTGCTGGGATTAAAGGTATGAGCCACCACACCAGCTTTGTTGTTAATATCTTTAAATAAGATAAATTTTAAAATGGTTTAGCTAGTAAATTTTATGTTATGTGTATTTTACCACAATAAAAATAATTTTTTAAACACTTGCTGAGGGGAGGGCCATTTTATTTGGAAACTGAGGCTGGCCACAGGATGTGGGGCCTCAGCTATGGGCAGACAAGGTGTCCCAAGGGAGAAGTGGATAGGGAAGCAGCCCAGAGCCCTAGCCAGCTCTGTAGTGACAGCAGGGGCACCCATGGGCCAGCAGAGGCTGCTCTCAGCTCTCAGCTGCGGGGGTAAGAAGCCACAATCTGAGATGGAAGCTGGCTGGTGCAAAGGGCCCCTGAGAGCAGAGGTGGGAGGGTGGGGTGGAAGGTCTGAGCACTTTGCAGGGGGACCTGGAATGCCACAGTAAATCTCCACAGCAATTTTTTTTTTTTTT
>NW_003852593.1:2057622-2059144 GCF_000181295.1 Otolemur garnettii | reverse complement strand
CCCCCCCCCTTCCCAGAACTGGAACCAGACAAGGTCGCCCACTATCACCACTTTTCAACATAGTGCTAGGAGTCCTAGCCAGAGCAAATCAGGCAAGAGAGAGAAAGAGTATCCACATTGGAAAAGAGAGGCCCAAACAATCCCTGTTTGCCATTGATATAATTTTTTTTTTTTTGAGACAGTCTCACTACGTCACTCTCAGTAGAGCCCTGTGGCGTCACAGCTGACGGCAACCTCAAACTCTTGCCTCAGTGTCCCAAGTAGCTGGTACTATAGGCACCCACCACAAAGCCAGGCTATTTTTTGTTGTTGTTGTAATTGTCATTGCTGTTTGGCAGGCCCAGGCCATGTTCAAACCTGCCAGCCATGGTGTACATGGCCGGCACCCTAACCACTGTACTACACGTGCTGAGTCCATTGATATGATCTTATACCTAGAAAACTAAAGACTCCTAGAATCAATAAATAAATTCAGCAAACTCTTAGTGTACAAAATCAATGTACAAAAATCAGAAGTATCTCTATATAGTAATAGTGATCAAGCTGAGAGTCAAATCAAGAACACAATACCGTTTACGATAGCTACAAAGAAAAGAAAATGCCCAGAAATATAACTGACCAAGAAGGCAAAAGATCTCTTACAAGGAGAAGTACAAAACATGGATGAAAAAATCATAGATGACTCACGACCATAAACCCAGCACTCTCAGAGACCAAGGTGGGTGGATCACCCGAGCTCACCAGTTCAAGACCAGCCTGAGCCAGAGCCAGATCTCATCTCTAAAAATAGCCAGGCATTGTGGCAGGCACCTGTTGTCCCAGCTACTTGAGGCTGAGGCAAGAGAATCACTTGAGCCCAAGAGTTTGAGGTTGCTATGAGCTGTGACGCCATGGACTCTATCAGGAATAACAAAGTGAGACTCTCTCTCTCAAAAAAAAAAAAAGAAAAGAAAAGAAAATCATAGATGACATGAACAAATGAAAAAAAAAAATCTTATCTTCATAGTCTGGAAGAATCAACATTGTTAAAATGGCCACACTGCCCAAAGTGATTTACAGATTTAACACAATCCCATCAAAATACCAACATAATTTGTCACAGATCTAGAAAAAAATAATTCTAAGCTACATATGGAACCAAAAAAGAGCCCAAGTAACCTTAAGTGAAAAGAACAAATCTGGAGACATCATATTACCTAACTTCAAATTATACTATAAGGCTATAGTGACGAAAACAACATGATATAAAGGGAAAGACAAAGACCAATAGAAAAGAATAGAGAACACAGAAATAAAGCCAGATAGCTACGACCAACTGATTTCTGACAAAGTAGACAAAAAACATACACAGGGGAAAGGCTGCCCTTTTCAATAAATTGTGCTTGGAAAACCAGAGCCACACACGAGAATGAAGCAGGACTGCTATCTCTTGCCCTAACAAAAATTAACTCAGGATTAAACTCAGGACTAAAGACCCAAATGTAAGGCTTGGCGCCTGTGGCTCAAATGGCTAAGGTGCCAG
>NW_003852593.1:2053243-2056070 GCF_000181295.1 Otolemur garnettii | reverse complement strand
TCTGTCTCAAACAAAAAAAGAAAAGAAAAAGAAAAAGCTCTTTGGACTAATAAGTGAGCTTAGCAGGGTGCAGGCTACAGATACAAAAAGTAATTGTATTTCTCTGTACCAGCAATGATCGGAAAACTAATAAACTGATGAATAAACCTAATAAAGGATGCACTAAGCTTCTCAAAATGGATTTAGGTTCCTAAATCATAAGAGTGAATATTTTCATCTTATCAGTTCTCTTCAGGTGGGTCTGTGGATTCAATGTCATCTCAACCAAAATTGCAGCAGTTTCTTTGGAGTAGAAGTTGATGAGCTAATCTAAAATTTATATAGAAACACAAAAGACATGAAATAGTCAAAATAACTTTAGAAAAGAAGAACAAGGTTAGAAGACTTAATTGGTGTGGCCTCAAGACTTTCCATAAAGCTGCAGTGGCCAGGATGTTGTAGACATGCAGACCTGTGGACCCAACAGTGTCAAACAGATCGTCCATGGGGAAAGTAAAGACTTCCTAACAAATGGCTCTGGAGCCACAGGAATATCACACGGAAAAAATAGGCCCTGATATGCAGCCATCAGCTGAGATGGATCAGAGCCCTGCAGGTAATCACAGCTTCTAGAATACTCCGTGGGAAAATATTTAATATCCATGTGGCCTTGGTGAAGATTTTGTAGGACACAGAAGCTTTAGCCATAAGAGAAAAATAAAATACACAGTTTTGATTTAATCAAAAGCAAAATCTTCTGTCCATCAAAGACTGTCAACTTCTATCATCCGCAGGATGTTGTCACCTCCTCCTCCATCTGCTTTTAAACAACTGGAAAACTGGACTCAATGTAAGAAACAACTGCTTTCAGAATGTGGGCTGTAACTCCTGCAGCAGGAGTCCCTTCTGAGCACCCAGTTCCCTCCTGGCTGGGGACACCTCAGGGCTGCAGCCTTCCTCAGGTCTGCCGAGGCCTGGTGTGGGGTGGCCTCCGGGAAGGCCACCATCAGGAGCCACGGTTCAGTGCCAAGAACTGAGGCTGTGGGGCCAGGTGGATCTGGGCAGATCTTCATTTTTAGGGGGATTTGCTGAACTTGAAGCCCAAAGTCTGGGAAGTAGGTCCCCTGCACCTGACTGGGCCAGTACCAGTGCTGAGTCTTGCTTTTCCCCTTAAGGTGGTGGACACGGAGTGGTGGGCTGGCCAGTGTCCTGCAGCCACCCCCGGATCCCCCTGCTCCCTGGGATGGCTCCCAAATGGAGGCCGGCACCCGCGCAGAGGCCCTGGCTCCAGACGCTTGGTGGAGCTGCTATTCTTAGCTGTAACCTAAGCAGCTGCCCATTAAAATTCCATTAGTTTCGAAGGCTCAAGCAGCAGTTGATATTTCTAATTATTGTGAAATTAAAATTGTCCCTGTAATTTAATGATAATTGCAGAGATGCCAGCTGGCACCCTGGGGCGCCACACTGTTCCCAGCACAACATGGAAAGTCTCTTGAAAGTTCTTTGAACAGGAAAAGACAAAGGCGTTTTGGAAAGTGAGGGAGGTGGGGGGTCAGGCACAGAGCTGAATCACAATTTTGCATGTTCGTGGGGTCTGAACTTGGGCCTGTGTGCAGGACAGCCCGGGGCAGGGGACGCACGTGGGCTGCCAGGGCATGTGAGGCTGCAGACTTGCCAGCCCTGAGCTGCAGAGATAAGGAAAAGAGGGAGGGTCAAAAAATGGGGATTAAGGAACTCAGTTGTAACACTATGAGGAAAGTTAGAAGCTGGCAGAAGCCCTTTGTGAGGGAATTCTGGAGGCTGAAGGGAGAAGTGCCTGGCTGGACCCCCGCTCCCCAAGGGCAGAGCAGGTATCCTGTGCATGAGGCGACATCCACTGGGCCCTGAGGGTCACCCTCAGTCACTTCTGCCAGGATAAGCCCTGCAAACTGTTAAGTCCTGGGGCTCTGCAGCAGTGGGGCATCTTGTGTGCTTGGCACCATTGGGAGTGCCACCACCTGATGACAAGCCCAAGGTCACTATCTCTCTTTCTTATTCTTTTTTTTTTCTTTCCTAAGAAGCTTAGGACCAATTTTTCCACTTTTCAAGCACACGAGTATCTCTTGGAACTCTTCACTTTGGGTACCGATCTGGGGGCTCAGCACTCCCTTCCTGGCCCTGACTGCGTGTCCCTGGCTGTGCGTCACCATCATGGCAGTAGTGGCCTCTCCAAATCCACCTATTCATAAGGATTTCACAGCTTTTCTCGCTATTATGAATGGGGTTTGTCTATTTCAAAATGGTCATTACTAATTTAGAAAAAAAGGAATTTTATGTATTTATGTATTTGCCTCTTAATAATTCTAGAACATTTTAAAAATACTTTTCTTTTAGGTTTTCTGGTTTTATGGGAAATAGAGATCCTTGTTGCATGTCTTTTTCTAATATTTACACCAATCATTGAGTCCCTATGTGGCCGGACCACGTGTGGTGATGTGGATGAACAGGACTCCTGTCTCCATCCCAGTTTCCTGGACCTGCCTGTCTCACTCCACTGTCACGCACGACACCTGCTGAGGGGGGAGTGAATGACCTGTGACCCGTCCCTTCCGTCCCTTCACACCAGAAGCTTTTTCCTAAACATGTGGCCCTTGCACATGTGGCCCCTTCCCATTTGGTGAATCACACGCACAGCTCTCTGACAGTGAGGACCTGACTCTCTGGAGAATCCCTCCTTGGTCATGGTGCATGACATTTGCTAATGTTTTATTTAGAATTTTCACATTTGTTTTTCATTTTTGTACTTTTAAAAAACCAGGTTTGGGTATTGAGGTTTTGGTTCATAACATAAGCAGGGATATTTCTCCCT
>NW_003852593.1:2050632-2052264 GCF_000181295.1 Otolemur garnettii | reverse complement strand
TGGCTGGCGCCTTAGCCACTTGAGCCACAGGCACCAAGCCAGCGATTCCACTTCTGAGTATACCCAAAAGAATTAAAAGCAGGCCAGGCACAGTGGCTTAATGCCACTAAATTGCATTCTTAAAAATGGTAAAATTAGCCAGGCGTGTTGGCTCATGCCTATAATCTCAGCACTCTTGGAGGCTGAGGCTGGTAGATTGCCTGAGCTTAGGAGTTCGAGACCAGCCTGAGCCAGAGCAAGACAAGGAGTTTGAGGTTGCTGAGAGCTATGATGCCACCCTCTACCTGGGCAACAAAGTGAGCCTCTGTCTCAAAAAAAAGGTTAATTTATGTTATGTGAACTACAATTAAAAAATGATGAGGAAATGCTAAGGACTTAGAATATTCAATTTCTAAAATGAATCATACCGTTCATAGGTTCCTTCTATCCAACTGCAAGATAGACAGTGAAGAAGACAGCAGTATTGACAGTGGGAGAGACGTGGTTGTCAACGGACAGACCGCGGCGGAGACTCACATATCCACAGGCCAGGTGTTTTCAAGGACTCCAAAGCCCCTGGGTCACCAAGGGCTGGGCTTCTCTGCAGGTGGTGCCATGGCAGCAGGGTATCCGCATGATAAACCCTTGACCCTGACCCTACTGAGCACCACTGTGGTGGGATTTAACTTTTCCTTTTTTGTACAACGTTCCATTCCGCTGGAGTAAGAACTATTTGTCTGATGATACACAAGGGTGTCCACAGCATGGCTATTTATTGAAGAGAAAGCCTGAAACAATACGCATTGTGAGAACCCTGTGAAACTGTGGTGCTGCACGCACTGAGTGTGCGTCTGCCGTAACAAGGAGGGGTCTGGCAGTGACTGTCTGCGTGTGCACGGAGCCAACGTAGAGGCTTACGCCCCCCCAGAGCAACAAGGTCCTGTCTGCGTGGCACAGTGGTGTGGACTAACAGGCCAGTAGGCCAGACTCGGGCACCGTACCAGCCCTGTTCCTGGCCTCAGGGCATGAGCTGCCTGATGTAAGAGGGGCCACAGGATAGCAGTAGCTCAGGTCTCCGACAGAGCCAGGGCTCAGGCGTAGGGGCTCCCATGCCAAGAACAGCTTTACAAAGAACTTGCCAAAGGTGCCGTGCTTAGCTCCAAAGCTATCGGCCCACCTTTGTGGTCTCTGGGTGGGCTGTCCAACATGCCAGATGCCACCTCTCCACCCAGCAATGTGAGTGCACCAGCGACAGCTGTGAAGTTCTCTCTAACCCCAAGGAAGCCTACCAAATGTCGTGTCTTTTCCTTAGAGCATGCAGAGAGTGGCCACTCAGCCTCACTGGGAGAGCAGATCATCGTGTGCCCAAACCGAATGCCAGAGCTGCTGGCTCCTCAGTTTCTGGGGGTCTCTCTCCTCCCTCCTCTCCCAGTGTGCGTGTGGGTTATACTGAGCCCCCCAGTGTACCTGCTCCATTCTATTCTCCAGGTCTGCTGTGGGGGATAAATATGACGCTTACAGGTGGTGCAGGACAAGGGGGCAGATGAAACTAGGCTGGCAGCAGCAGGGCTCACACATGGCAGAGTTGGGATGGGTGCTGGATGGCGCCTGCATGCAGGGCAGGGGCTCACCCCAGCACATCAGGCTTACCTG
>NW_003852593.1:2019805-2050418 GCF_000181295.1 Otolemur garnettii | reverse complement strand
TCATTGTTGTTTGGCAGGCCCAGGCTGGATTTGAACCCTCCACCTTAGGTGTATGTGGCTGGCACCCCAGACACTTGAGCCATAGGCACTGAGCCAAAGGGGTCACTCTTGATAGGCCAGGAACTCATGTCTGGGGTGTCTTCCCCACATGTGGCAGGTTTTGCTTTCTGTTCTGGAAGGTCAGGCAGTCCCAGGACCTTCCAATTAGTTTTTCCTGCTGTGAGATCCTTATCCTAGGCCAAGGAGCCAACTCCCCCAAGGGCCCCACTGAAATGGACCTAGGCAGAAAGAAGCCTCCTTCCCCAGGAACCCCACTCTGTGTGACTCTCTGTGAGGACAGGTTGTTGTTGGCACAAAGCCGGCACCCAGAGACCTGGGTGTTTGTCCAGCCCCAGCCCACACCAGAGGCCTATGCCAATTGGACGTCCCTCTCCTGGCCCAGGCAGGACACCTCTTAATGACACTTTCCCCTCCCTGGGGTGCTATGGCTCTGGGAGTTCCTGCCCAGGGCTTCCTAGGCAGTGCTTAGCACCAAGCTGCCACTCTTTCCTTCAGCTTTCTTTCCCTCTAAAACGCTTGTCTTCTAACACTCTAAATTTACTCATTTTGTTTATTGTCGTCTAACCCCACCCCCACTGGAAACCCTTTAGGGCCATAATTTCAGTCTGCTTTACACCACTGTCCCTGGGATCTAGAATGGGGAAGGGAATCAGGAAACCAGCTGTTGCGCGAAGGAAGAAGGGGGCACGCTGCACTCATTGTCCATGCATCAACACCCAGGGCAGCGAGGCAGGACCCGCATGTGGTGGCCCTCCGTGGTCCTCACTGACAGACGGCGGCTGCAAGTATATTCTCCTCCAGTCACTGTGCACATCTGCTGGAGTTTCTCTACCGTAGTTGTTCTCAAATCGTGGCCCACAGGCTCTGTCAAGCAGCTTTCCCAGTACTCTGAACAATAAATACCATTCGGACGCAGCACTCCCTGACCTTCACACTGATGGCACAGAAGCAGCAGGGGCTCTGGCCGCCATCCTGGTGCTTCACAGCACACAACTGACCTCAGGAGAGAAGTGCGGCTGAACAACGTCCTTGAGAAGTACTGACAGGCTCGGTGCCTATAGCTCAACCTGCTAAGGCGCCAGCCACATACACCTAAGTTGGTGGGTTCGAATCCCCAGCCCGGACCCGCCAAACAACAATGATGGCTGCAACCAAAAAATAGCCGAGTGTTGTGGCGGGCGCCTGTGGTCCCAGCTACTTGGGAGGCAGAGGCAGGAGACTCGCTTGAGCCCAGGAGTTGGAGGTTGCTGTGAGCTGTGATGCCACAGCTCTACCCAGGGTGACAGCTTGAGGCTCTGTCCACAAAAAAAAAAAAAAAAAAAAAAAGAATGATCAACTGTGCGAGATTCTCACATTTGAGTCTATGTCTTTTTCTTTTTTCTTTTTTTCAGTTTTTGGCCGAGGCCAGGTTTGAACCCACCACCTCTGATATACGGGGCTGGTGCCCTACTCCTTGAACCACAGGCACCACTCGAGTCCATGTCTTTTTAAAACTCTGTGTGAGCACATGGAAAGGCGTGCAGAGCTTGTGTCCTGTGCCAAGCTGAGGAAGGAAACACAGCTGCTGAGATGCACCACCACTGTAAAGAAATCAGCGGAACACAGGTTTTACTGATAGAGGATGGACTGAACAGAAACCTGGGTTATTCAGCCTCAGGTACCCTGGCCCACATTTTCTTGAAAAAGAACAAAGTGAGCCTGTCCCTTCAAGGAAAACAACCAAACAATAGAATACAAGCTCTCATGCAAATACCAGAATTTTGAAAAGCTTGTGTCCCTCACCAGGATGGATAATTTCCCAACTTAAAGACTTTTCGGCTAAGACTTATGGTGCTATCACACCATAAATAAAGTGATTTTTAAATAACGATCAACGAAAGCTGGGTACAAGGGCTCATGCCTATAATCCTAGCTACTCAGGAGGCCCAGGTGGGTGCATTACCTGAGCTCAGGAGTTCGAGATCAGGCTGAGCAACAGTGAGACCCCGTCTCTACTAAAAATAGAAAAACCAGCCAGGCATGGTGGCAGCACCTATAGTCCCAGCTACTTGGGTGGCTGAGGCAGGAGGATTGCTTGAGCCCAAGAGGTTCCTGCAAGCTATGATGAGGCTACTACATTCTAGCCAGGGTGATAGAGTGAGACTCTGTCTCAAAAAAAAAAAAGCTTAATAAAGTGTGTCAACATTTGGAAAATCTGCATCACTTGGTGAAAATCTGCAGCCAATATTTTCCAAGTGCCCAATGAGCGACTTCACAAAAGCACCAATGGAGAAAGACCAGTTAAAATGTAAGGGGGGGCTCAGTGCCTATAGCTCAAGTGGCTAAAGCGCCAGCCACATACATCAGAGCTGGTAGGTTCAAATCCAGACCAGGCCTACCAAACAACAATGACAACTACACCAAAAAATAGCCGGGTGTTGTGGCGGGCGCCTGTAGTCCCAGCTACTTGGGACTTGAGAGGCCTGTGAACATGAGGATGGCTGCCTGCAACCCAACTTGGGAGGCTGAGGCAAGAGAATCGCTTAAGCCCCGGAGTTGGAGGTTGTGAGCTCTGATGCCACAGCACTCTACCCAGAGTAGTAACTTGAGGCTCTGTCTCAAAATAATATAAAATAAAACAAAATGCAAGGTGGGTCAGGGAGACAGAAGGCAAAGCTCACTGATGTGGTTCCAGATTCCATGTCACAGCTAACCCGAAAAAACCACCACTCCCCCGTCAAGTGTCAGTATAAAATCAAGGAGTAACATCCATATTATAATGGATGCAAAAGTGATTAAAATGTTCCCTCCTTTTCCAAACCCGCATCTGTGGGAGCCAGACTGCCCACACCTACTGTGGAAACATGGCCCACAGGGGAGCCCCCGTGATCCAGCGGGCTTCTCCTAAGCCAGAGATTTGCACAAGTGTAAAATGACATTGCTTTTCTAGCTAAAACATTTTTGATTTGGACAATATTTTTTCACACAATTGTTATTTATGTTAACGTGTGATGGTTTATTATCTTACAACAAATAGACAGTTTTCAAGTATTGCAGGCTCCATGTGATAAAGCATTCTTACAGGTATTGGAGGACCTGGAGGTGGAGCCCAGCATTTCTCGGCTTTGGGAGATAAGGCCAAATCTCTGTGGGGTGGCCCTGGCAATTAACACTCTTGCTGGATGCAGGAATTCCTACTTCTTTCTAGCTTCTATTTTTGGAAATAGGGTACCTTTATTTATGGCATATAAACAAAAACAAAACCTTTTCCCAAAAGGCTACATAAATACGTGATTTCAGGTATTATAAGACACGTGTTAGTATATCTTTTCCCTGATACAAGCTAATTCCAGTAAATATTTTGTTGGAATAATTTTCTCCCTACCAGTAATAGTGATGTGATTATAAAAACTGGGAACCCAGTAGTGGGAAGGCAGCCCTCCTGGCTCCATGTGACCAGACCCTAGCGACCAGCCCAGCAATCCCGACCCCTGGAGAGGCAGAGCAGTCTCCTCACAGCACTGGCCTTGGCCCTCACCTTGGCCCCCATTCTTTCTTCATATGAATTTAAACATAATCTCATCCATTTTGAAACTAAAAATGCAGCTATTGAGAGTGTAGTTGGAATTGCATGGACACAGGGAGGCGTCTCATTGGGGCTTTCTTGGTGCAGAGCCTGTTCTAGATTTCTCAGTGGGGCTACAAAGTTCCATCTTGTAGATCCTATGCCTTTCAGGCTAAATTCATTCCTAATATTCCACTGTTAGTTTTTTTTTTTTTTTTTAAGAGACAGAGTCTCACTTTATTACCCTTGGTAGAGTACTATGGTGTCACAGCTCACAGCAACCTCCAACTCCTTGGGCTTAGGCGGTTCTCTTGCCTCAGTCTCCCAAGTAGCTGGGACTATAGGCGCCCGCCACAACACCCAGCTATTTTTTTGTTGCAGTTTGGCCAGGGCTGGGTTCAAATTCACCACCCTTGGTATATGGGGCCGTTGCCCTACCCACTGAGCCACAGGCACCGCCCTTCGTTCTCATTTTTAACAGGTTTAAGCTGGTTTAAAGGCTCTTTTATTTCATTTTCTGGGAAATAATACTATCTGAAAACAAAGGTAATTCTCTTTTCTGCATTTCTTCTCTTACTCTGCTTATTTTGTTTATTTTAATGCATTAGCTATAAACGTCAAAACAACATTAAATAACTGGTGAAAAGCAGCTATCTTTGCCCGATTCCTGGTTTGAGTTTTCAGTGTTAACATGTTATTTTACTGAATCTTATCAGAAAAAAAAATTTTTTTGAGACAGAGTCTCAAGCTGTCACCCTATGTAGAGTGCTCTGACATCACAGCTGACAGCAACCTCAGATTCTTGGGTTTAAGCCCCAGATTCTTGGGCTTAAGTGATTCTCTTGCCTCAGCCTCCCAAGTAGCTGGGACTATAGGTGCCCACCACAATGCCTGGCTATTTTTTGGTTGTAGTTGTCATTGTTGTTTGGCAGGTCTGGGCTCGATTTGAACCTGCCAGCTCCGGCGTATGTGGCTGATGTCCTTGCTGCTGCGCTACAGGCGCCAAGTCATGATCAAATACTTTAGCATTTACTGATATAGTCTTTTTTTTTCTTCTTAATAGACTAACAACTAAAGAAGAAATCAGAGTTGTTAAGGACACAGTGTTTAGGAGAAACCTGCCCCAGTGGACGAGGAGGGCCACACCCTGGCCCAAGAGGGATGGCAACAGAGCTGGAAGCTCGGACTCTCAGTCAAAGAGAACCAGGGACTGGAGAGAGACAGAACACTCCAAAACGCAACTGTGAAAGCCACACGTGGGGTGTTGTGAGTGACACTCAGCAGTCCCTGACTCTAGGAACACAGAGGTTTACAGGTGTGGAAATCAGCTATGTCGTTTAGAGCTGCAATTGTGTTATCTCTCACTGGGGCTTCTGGGCTTAACCAGCTTGCCAGGGTTGCAAGCCGGATTGGGGCTCAGGCACTAACCAGAGGTGCGACCCTCACGGCTGCCCCGTTGGAGACATTAGGCAGCCTTAGTGGTCAGCAGCTGGGAGCAGGTGCACATGGGCCAGTCACTTGTGTCCACGCTGTGTTCCCACAAGGTAGGGTGGCACAGGAGCCTGGCAGGAGTCCAAGGTGTTTGTTAGACAAATGACTCCTGGGTGGTGTCTCTTCTAAAAGGCAGATGGGCACCTAAGCTGGGGATCAGCAGAACAAGCTCCCGAAAGTCAGGCCCATAACATGGGATGCCATATCCTATCTTTTAGAGCTGCCCACTGCTGCTCAGCAGGGTCTGTGGCATGCTGGCTTGCAGGAAACAGCCGTGAGCTTGTCTGAGGAGGAACAACGCTGCTGGATGTCCCAACCTGACAGCTGGACACACTTCAGTGGGAGAACTTGCACCATCAGCACTGGCCAGGGCTCTGTCCCGCCACTGGAGCTGCTTATTAAGTCATCAGACACTGCCTTGCACCCAAAGCAAGATGGTTCGAATCCACAGCACATGGACTCTAGGGAGATCTCTGAGGGGGCTGAGGAGGGGTGTGGGCTCTTGGTCCCTGAGAGCAGGGGGAATACTGTGTGCTCCCTGTACTGTGTTGGGTTGCACAGAACCACTATCCTCTCCCCTCTCACTGCCTGGGCCGGCACCCTGTGACTCCCCTGCCTGGCTAACTTCAACGTCTCCCAGGGAGTCAGGTGAGCTGGTACCATCTGGCCAGACCCCAGGCTCCATACCTCTCCTGGCAGCCAGAGGGAGCATTTCTAACCCACGAGTCAAACTGTGCCACCTGCTTGCTGGACACCTGCCACAAAACCTTTTTTTGCCAGGGGGAAGCAACTTGCCTCATCCCAGGGAACAAATCAAACACACCTGGTCCCAGCATGCTTTGCAGCCAGGGCAACCAGCAAGACCCAGGGGGAATTCAGCTGAAGGGCTCCTGGAAAGAATTTTCCAGCTGGTGAAAGGATACGGTGGTGTAGTGAGCTTGTGGCTGTGGCCCTCCCCCAGCAGCTCTGCCCTGTGGATGTCAGACCAGAGCTGTAGCAGCTGAAACATTCCCAACACACTGGGCAACAACCATAGCTCCTTGCTGGGCTCTGCACAGCCCTCCTTGCTGCCCCTGGGCTTTGCCCTGATATGTCCTCTGGGTCTTGCCCTCCTGGGTCTAAGGCCGACCCCTTCCTTCCAATGCTTATCACCATCTCTAGTTATTCTCTACTGACTGGCTTGCCTCCCCTGCATGGGAGCAGATGCTCCTTGAGGCCAGGGCCTTTGTCTCACTCACCAGGAATCGCAGAGCCTGGAAAGTTAAACGGGAGGGGCCCCAGCAGGTTTATCACCTTTATCAGTGTTGTCATTAAGGAGGCAGCGGAAATACCTGAGGTTCCAGACACAGGTGAGTAACAAGGGTGCTGAAGCGTCTGGGGTTTGCTGGGGATGTGAGAGGTTATTTCAGCGCAGATGCAGAGGTCCTGAGGAGGGAGGACACCACATCCCCTCAGGAGAGAGCCTGCCATGGCACCACGCCGGCCGCTCAGCCCTCTTCCAGGAGCCTCATTTTCAGGGTAGATCAATTGGTGTCCCCCACCCTACCCAGCGAAAGCAAACCCTGCTTCCAGGCAATAATGAGAAAAGTACACATTTAATATCAAAAGGCGTTTCAAGTATCACTGGTGGTGGCCTCGCTTGAGGCAGATTCTAGGATGTCCTGCCAGGAGCACCCCGAAGGCCGGGGCTTGTGTCTGAGGAAGGACTTCAGTGCCAGAGACTCAGGTCTCCCGGTCCACGGCCTGGGGGCTCCTCACCAGGCCCCTCGGAAGGAATGTCTGGCCGGGAGAAGCCCACTGCAGGCCTGGTGGAGGGCGTCCCCTCTGTCCAGGCCGCTGTGTGCACAGGTAGGCCACCGCCCACAGGCCTACACGCCCGACTTGGTGATCACCCTCTCCAGCAGGCTCATCATGCGCTCCTGGAGCTGCAAGCCCTGCAGCTGCAGCACGTGCTGCTGGTCCAGCGCGCGGCGCACCTCGCGACAGGCCTCCTCCACTGCGCGGCTCAGACGGCGCTGCTCCTCCAGCATGGCCTCTAGCAGACGCAGCTTCTTCTTGTGCAGGTGGCCGCTCTGCACCTTGCGCTTCTTCACGGGCCGCTCCTCTGACCTGGAAGGATAGTGCACTGTGGATGTGCTGGCCACAGAGCTGGGGTATGCTGGGGCCCCACCTCACCCCCACCACCTCACTGGGCAAATAGGGAAGCTGAGGCCCCTGGAGGCAGGTCAGGCACTCAGGGTGTCATTGTCCACGTGTGGAGGAGCGCCAGAGCCCACTTGCCCGTTGCAGGGAGAGAGTAACGGGCCAGGCTCAAGGATGACCTCCACCCGTGGTCTGGAAAGGGTGGATGTTCTGGGCTACAGAGGCACACCCTGCCATGAAAACATGCCCAGAACTCCCCTCCAGGGAGAAGTGACGGCTGGGTATTCTGTGGCTCCCAGGGCTCCTGCCCGGAAGCCAGAGGACACCAAGTCCAGCCAGCCTAGGGCAACTGGAGAAACTGAGGTCCAAGAAGGAAGGGCCTGGGATCCTGGCCCTTCACCTCCCCGCAGTCTAGAGATGGGTCAGCATGCTTTGGGGTGAGGGAGGCAGGTCAGGCACCTGGCGATGTGGGGCCTGGAGGAGGCCTGGGCT
Organism: Otolemur garnettii; assembly: GCF_000181295.1. NCBI lineage: Eukaryota > Metazoa > Chordata > Mammalia > Primates > Galagidae > Otolemur > Otolemur garnettii. Next base: position 2,042,689 of record NW_003852593.1, on the reverse strand, counting down.
CCTTCCCAGGCCCTCAAGCCAGCTCAGCCCTGCACTATCTCTGGGGCATTCCACTTTCAGGTGGTGGCCATCCCTGGTCTACCAGCCCCCACTGAAGGGCAGGGAGCTACCAATTCCCACTAGACCCAAGGTCCTGGTGCCTGCCTACCTGCCCCCCTACACTCTGTGCTCTGAACACAACAGGTGACCAGCCAACCTCAGGGGTGGGAGATCGCAGCTTTGGGTTTGAGCAGTGCTGTGGTCCGCCTGTCCCAGCTCTGCAATGCCTGGGAGAGTGCAGTCTGGGAATAGGGCTCAGACCGTAGAACTTCTGGCCATGACCCTCAGGCCTCACTGCTAACTGGGCCTCACCTTTTAGCAAAAGTGTTCTGTCTGGGGTCTTTATGAGAAATCCCCTCCAGGAAGGGGGACCAGGTGACTCAAGCAGCAGCCCCTGGTGTGGGGGATGTCAGCTTGGAGGGACTCTCCTCAAAAATGCCTTCCTCACTCCACCCCCCCATTGGACAGACTTGAACACTGGGACAGGAGAGAAGCCATGACTCAATTCCACATTCTTCCTGTTCTGTTCTCTAACTAGCCAACTCCTATTTAACCTTCAAAGCCCACCCAAAAGTTTCCTCCTCCAAAGCGCCTTCTTTAAGCTCCCTGGCCGCCAACCCAGGTGTCTCTCCTGCACAGCATGTGTCCTGGGTCCCAGTTGTTGTGTGAGCATCTTGCAGGCACAGTCATGGCCAATGTATGAAGGCCTGGTATAAAGTGTGGGATGGCTAGTGGAAGGGACATGGTGTGCCCCCTGCAAAAGGTGACGAGGGCCTCTGGAGGCTCAGCCCAACATCCTCCCTGGTGCTGGAGGCCGGCAGTCCATGTAGGGGCAGGGAGGAGTGGGGCCCCTTTGGGTCCAGGGATATGGATGCCCTCTGTGTGGGGCCTTCTCTCCTGTGATGTTCCCACCCACCCTCTGAGATCCCACTTTGTCAGAGAGAGACTGAGGCCAGAGAGGTCAAGGAACTTTCCACGCAGCTAAGAAGTGATGGAGTTGGAGACAAACCTGCTCTGTCTGTGGACACTCCAGCCCTCATTGGGCTGGGGCTGCCCTGTCCTTAGAGGCTCCTGCACACCACCTCGGCCTCTGCAGCTGCTTCCCCTAGCCACTCCTGGTCCCTTTCTCTGGACCCCCATCGGGGTGGGGAAAGGTGAGTCCCTGGGGTCGGGAGCAGGAAGAGCGATGCACACTACCTGAACTTAAGGGACAGGAAGCTGGAGGAGCTGTCGGAGCGATCGTCCTCAAAGCGGCCTTCGTAGGAGCACTGGTTATACGGGAAGTACAGAGGGGTGGACTTAGCGGGCGGCGACAGGGACGCCTCGGTCTGGGACGTGGAGGGGCCCGGCTGCTGGCCATCCGGCAGTTTGCCATCACAGGACTCAGGGACCTTGGCCAGAATCCTATCAATGGCTAGGTAATAGGGCCAGTCAGGAGGAACAGACTCGCTATCTGTCATGCATTTTAATTTCCTGAAACGAGAGACACAAGAGCCATGGGTGAGAAGCAGAGCTGGCCCCGGCCTGGCCCGCCCGGCCACAGCAGAGGGGCACACAGAGCTCTGAGACCCCAGGGAGAGCCACATGGCATGGGCAGGAGCCACTCTGGGCCACGTGGGCCTCCCCAGGAAAACTGACCAGGCTCCAGGGTCAGGATGACGTGGGACTTAGAAATAAATTAGGCCTCAGGACCTGCACGTGCCCCAAATATTAATGAGGATTGTTTGTAAGTGCTGGGACCTTAGGCTGAGTTCTGTTGTTCTCTCCTTTTCTATGATTTCTAGACTGAATGGAATGAGCATATATTGCTTTTAAAATAGGTTGACCAGTAATATTAAGGCGTTGTGATAGGATACTGCACTATAATAACTGTTTCTAGAGAGCACCTCAGGAAGAGGGAGTGTGGGAGAACATGTATCAGTGTCCACAGCTCTGAGTCTGCATCTCACTTCCACCACTTTGCTGTATGACCTTGGGCAGGTTCCTTAACCTCTCTGAGCCTCTATTTTCATGTCAGTAAAAGACGATGATCAAAGTAAGTCCCTCTCACAGCTGTTGGCAGGATTCACTAAAATAGCAAGCTGGGCCCCAATGTCATTCTCACCTGACCCTAGAAGGACTCTAACCCTGCACAGCTGCCATCACTCCTGTTAGCCTGGGCAGGAGCCTAGGTCCAGCACAAGAACCTGCAGCCTGCCAGAGGCAGTGGGGCCGGGCCAGACGGGCCCCTTCTCACACTGCTGGACATCACATCACCAGGCCCTGGACCAAGCATCCACACAGTGTAGCTCTGCCCACTGTGGGCCCGAGCCCCTCCCAGGTCTCCTCCCACAGACAGGTCCTGCCTCCTAGAGAGGGTGGGCACATCCCTGGGCCTGCCCTGGGTGCTCTCGTCCTCTGGGAGTTGGGGCTGCAAAGACAGGGCCCAGAGTGGCTGGACAGCACCTGGCACCTGGCAGCTGCAGATGCCTCTTGCCATCCGGAGCAGCAGCCCTTTCTCACTGTCTGGCTGTGCCTGTTTGTGGGGTGACTCATTCAGGTTCCCAACACATTCCCAGTGACCAGCAGCCATACCCTGGCAGGTAGTGCCCTGCAGGAGGCAGGAGAGGTCCAGCTCTAAGGGTGGGGCCTGATCCTGAGGACTTAGCCTAGGGGTAAGGCTCCCTAGCTGCAAGGCCTCTCCACATTCTGGCAACACTGGCAGGAGTGTGGGGGAAGCTCTGGGTCTCAGGACACACTAGGTCTGATAAGGCAGAGACCTCCTCCATGTGGCCCCTTGACCAGAGCCTCTCAGACAGAGGCACAGAGGGTGGGGTCAGCGCCAGATGCCCATCCCAGCCTCTACCTCCCTTAGAGGCCCCTTCCCTGCACTCTCTCCACCCCAGTCAAGCCAACCCACTCCTGGGACAAATTAGCAAAGCCTGTCCCTAGGAAAGGAGGCTCCCAAATTATACTCAAACCAGGCTTCAGGGAACCCAGCTACCCACTCAGATACCTTAGCCTGCCAGTCTTGATATATAAAGAGCTCTAACCAGGCTTCAGGGAACCCAGCTACCCACTCGGACACCCTTAGCCTGCCAGCCTTGATATATAAAGAACTCTTGTGAAAAAATAAGGAAAGCCTCTGCAGTGGGGGTGCTGGGGGCATGGACAAAAACTAGTCGCCCAGTCAGAGCTTTACCTGCTAACAACTGTGTGGCCTTGGGCAAGATCCTTTCCCTCTCTGGGCCTCAGTTTCCCCCTTGGTGAATAGGCTGATAATGGCAGCTGTGAGGAGCCATGGTGTGCAGCCCTCACCTCAGCCAGGCTGCAGTGTCTGCAGGGGAGGCTCCCCTCTGCTGCACCCTCGACTCTTGGGCCTCCAGGAATGGAGACAGAATCCCTCCCTGGAGACTCTGGAGGAGGCTTTCAGGATAAATAATGAATAACCCAGACAGACGCCAATCAGGGCCGGTTAGGGGGCTGTTGCCCAAGAATTCCTGAGTCAGAGGGGATGATAGATGGCCATCACTGTTTCCCACCACCCTCTGAACCCCTTCCTTGGTGCTCCAGGTTCTTGAGTGGGAGCTGGGAAGGCCATGGAGGCTGCAGGGGCCACAGGCAGACGTCTGTCCCACCTGTTCCTCTGCAGACACCAGACTCACTCTCACCCTTAGGGCCAACAGCTGGTGGCTCAAATTTATCATCATTACACTAAGCAACTCTGATACCAGCAGACCCCAAGCAGCTGCCTTGGTACTGGCAAGCCTGACAGGGACCAGGCTGGGGGGTCAAAATGCAGAAACAGGCCATTGGGTAGGCCAGGCTCTGGACCCACTCCTTAAAGTGTCACAGAAAGTCAAATCACCATATCCCAAAGCAAAGCCTCCATGGCCTGTGGGCTGTCCAGGTCCCTGCTTGAGCCTGGGGGATCAGAGATGTGAGGGCTGGGGCTCCCCTCCCACTTTGCTGGAGGCCAACTCTCCTGTTAGGAAAGTGGGGTCCTCTCCCACAATGCATGACTCAGGGTCTCCCAGGCAAACCTGTACAGCCATCTGCACCAGCCTCCCTCAGACTTCCTGCCCGAGGGGAACAGGCACCTGAGCTCCCAGTTCCTGCTGCCACCCTCACTCCATGCAAGCCCCTCCCCACCTGAAACCTTTGCCACACCATGACCCGGGCCCACCTGTGTCTCTGTCCAGATGGGCCAAGGCTTCACCTGCTCCCTCCTGGGAGCCAGAGCAGCCCCAGACCTGCAGGCGTTTCTCTCAGGCTGCCAGGCAGGGAAAGTAACCCAGGATACTGACGGGCCAGGAGATGCCCAGCCTGGGAGTCCCTGGGGCCAAGGCCAGGCTCCACCTCTTCCTCCATCCCCAACCGGCCACTGTTCTGGCCCCTCTGGCATGTTTTTTATTTTTATTTATTTATTTATTTTTAGAGACAGAGTCTCATTTTGTCACCCTCAGTAGAGTGCTGTGGCGTCAAAGCTCACAGCAAACTCCAGCTCTTGGGCTTAGGCATTTATCTTGCCTCAGCCTCCTGAGTAGCTGAGACCACAGGCGTCCACCACACACCTGGCTATTTTTTTGTTGCAGTTTGGCTGGACCGGGTTTGAACCCACCACCCTCAGTATATGGGGCCGGCACCCTACTCACTGAGCCACAGGCACCACCCACTGGATTGCCCAGGCTAAAGTGCAGTGGCAAATGTCAGCCCTAAATGCTCATTTCTCTGACCCTGAGGCCAGCCTGAGAGGGGTTTTCAGCAGGACTCAGCTGATGTTAGAAGTCACAGAACATCAGGACCAGGCAGGTCTGGGAGCCAAGCCTCCTTCTTGCCTCTGGTCTCAGTTTCCCACCTGTATAGCAGGACCCAACGCTCCTACTGAGTGTGGGGCTTGGTGGCAGGGAGGGCAGTGGCAGTCTCCCGCCTGGGGTTGGATATGTGCAGGTCAAGGGGTGCATCTCTCTGAAGTGTCTTGGGGCAATGTCCAGGCCTTGCACTCTTGCCGCTGTCCTGGCCTAGGCCCCATAGCAACCCCGGGCCCAAGGTGTTGCTATCAGCCCAGCCTGCCACCCTCCGTTCTGACCAGCTTCCTGGGTCTCCCGGCCCCCAAGAGAAGGTTGCATATGGTCTCAGCCTGTGGGACTCTGTCTACACAAGGGCAAGGGAGTCTAACAGGTAGGCCACCGCCCTAGGACCCACACGACCTCCCGCATGCGTCCGTGCCAGGCCCCGCCCACCTGTACTGGAAGGTCATGTTGGTGATCTTGATCTTGATCTCCTCGCCCAGCCTGCGCTCACCAGTCATCTCGAAAAGCTTGCTGGCCATCTTCTCATACACCTTGGCGTTCCGCTTGGTTTGCTTGAGCTCGTCAAAGAACTCCTCCCAGACGAGCATGAGGCCGCGCATCTCAGCATCGGTCCAGTTTCGGGCCCGCCGGTGCTTCTCCGTCTGAGGGGACACCAGGTAGCTGGGCACCTCGGCAGCTGCCATGCTGGGAGTGCCTGGGGGTTAGAGATCGCACTCAGGCGAGGCCTCCGGCTGGTCCCGCGGACCATGAGCAGGGGGCGCACGGGCTCACTGGCTCGCTCGAAGGCAGCTCCACGCTCAAAATGGGGCCTAGATCTGACAGGCAGGAATTTAGTTAAAAGCTTTTAAACGGGAAACGTCATTTTGATGTCACGTTTCCATAGCAACAGAGCAACTGCATAAGCTACAACAACAGAAACCTTTTAACTGAAAGCCCAGGAATCAGGGCTGTACTGACGGGCCATCAATATTGCAGCCAGTGGACGGACTGGCCCAAACCCAGCGGCCCGACAGATGGATCCAGGCGTTGCCCCCACCTCCACCTGGCCAGGCCTTATAGACCAACACAGGAGGTGTGGCAGGTGGACAAGGAGAAAGGAGCAAAGTGGGATGGGGAAGAGGGACAGTGATGGCCTGGGCAAGGTGGTCACTGGCACTAGCAGGGTTCCCTGGCTGTGTGGCTCCCTTCCTCATTCAGAAGGCTCCTGCCAGGCTTCACTGAGGCTGGCCTTGGGGTTGTGGGGTCTCAGGGTCCCATGATCCTGCTGGCTCTTTCTTCTCATACTCTTTTGCCCTAGATGCCCTGGGCAATGCATGGACACTGGGAGCCCTGCCTAGTGGTGCACGAAGGGGACAGGGACACAGACCTCCAGCACCTGTCCAGCAGGCAAAAGCAAGTCTGTTCAAGAGGAGTTTGCCGGGTAAACCACGGGCAGGCAGAAGGTACTTCCTGGAAGCACCAGCTGGCAAGGGCAGGGTGCAGGGCACAGACTGGACCCTGTGCAGAGCTGATGGTGGTCAGACACTCGTGATATGCACGGGTGGCAGGGCAGAAAGGGGGATCAAGGGTCAGGATGGGGAGGACATCTGCCTCTGCGGGGCTTTGGGACAGAATGTCAGGGAACCCTGGCCTGGCAAGAGCCGGGGACCGTGCAGGGAGAGTGCCACCTAAGGGTAGTGGCACCCAAAATTTAAAATCTAAAAATCAAATAAGATTCGACAGGGCCCAAGTCATCTGGGATGGGCCATGCTGGGCCATGCTGGACACGGTGCCCAGCCTGAATCTGGTGTCTGTGGGCCCAGCACCCAGTTGGTGGTCCTGCTCTGGGCCTGCCTATCCTCCTTGGGCCTGACTAAACACAGGAGCCTCAGGTCTGAGCTGCCCCAGTATAGGGGGGCAGGGCCTGCAGGGGGAAGGTGTTGCTGAGCCTCAGCCCATGGCTCCATGAACTCTGAGAAGAGCACCTCATGTGACCTGCAGGAGGGGAACAAAGGCCCAGTGGGCTGAGGCTCTCAGGGAAGAGCAAGGCAGGGCCCATGGCGAGTGCACAGCATGGGGAGGGCTGGCATGGAGCTCCCTGGGCCCTGTAAGTCAGACTAGAGAGGATGCCAGGAGGCCAGCCCCCAGTGTCTGCGGGGAACCCAACGGGGCATCCACACCCCACTTCCCCAGGTCCCTTGGTCATGGCCTGGCTGTGCTATCAGCTCTGGGCCTCAGGAGACACCATCCCTCCTGTCTGAGGCTGAGGCATGGGAGGGGGTCCCAGATCCTCCCCACTCACTGCCAGGTCAGTCCTTTGTCCTCCTGGCTGGCCTGTGGCTCGCTGCTGCTCCCTAGTGTCCAGCACAGACACTCAGAGAGCTCTCAGTATTTGCAGAAGGAATGAGTGACTTCTCAAGTACAGGGTTTGGCCCTCCTGAATGACATCAGGGACCCCTCCTAGTCCCTTTCCCCCAGCTGTGGCTCCTGGAAAACAGGCACAGGTGAGGGCTCTGCTGGAAGGGCAGGCAGAGTGCAGCTTGTGAACTGAGTCACATTCGTCCCCCCAGCCTGTTTCCTCATTGTCACTGCGGAACAGCAGGACAGCCTCTCTCAGAGCCTGGGGACACCACAGGAATGCTATCTGCCAACCCTAGATAAACTGCCTGAGAGACTAGGGAAAGGGCATGGCCTGGCCTGCCATGTGGGCTGGAGGGGCTTCTGATGATCAGTGGGCATCACTGCCGTGTCCAGGGCCTTGTAGCGGCATGGCCATGAACAAGGCACATCTACCCGCATCTGAGTGCCAGGGTCACGGGGAGGCAGAGCCCACCCTGCAGGGGTTTCTGAGAGGTGGGCTAATGGCTCGAGTCCAACCTACTCAGCCTGGCATGCCTTAGAGACCCCCAAACTGGGAGCTGGAGCCTCTCCCTCACTCTGGGCCTCCCAGGACAAAAAAGAACTAGGTGGACAGGCAGAGGGAAGGGCCAGCACCCAGCTGTCCCACCAGGGGAGCCCCAGGCCTGCCCTTTGTTAGGGGGGGCTCCATACCTTGGCATAGCTGCATGGCCTGCTGGGACCCCCAGTCACCGCGGGATCAGGAGCAGAGGCCCAGGGTGGGGCCCAGCAGCACCTGCAGGGAGAAGCATCAGGCCTCAACAGCAGCACTGAGAGGCCAAGGTCCAGCCTGGTTTTATGAGCCCAGTAAGGCCTGTGCTCTCTAGGTCTCGTGTCCCCTCCACATAATAAAGGTGGCCCAAGTGGACACTCCCATTCCACTCAGCTCACAGGCTGGCAGGACACCAGGACTGACCCTGGGTGGGGGTGGTAGGGCCCCCTCCCTGGAAACTGAGTGGAGCTGGGCATCCACAGTAGGCTCTGGGGTAATGGCCGGATTTGGTGGTGGAAGAACTCGGGGTGTGGGCCAAGGCAGGGATGCAGGGAGTGGAGGGCATGGATGTAGCCCCAGCTAGGAGGCTGCAGGGCCCAGGCAAAAGGGCCAGAGGACTTTCCTAAAACCAGTGGGGACTGTGAAGAGGGGTGCAGTTAGTGCTGGAGCCAGCTGTAGTAGGGTCAGTGGGGTGTGGGCCCCCCGTGGCTGGGCACTGCCACTTACCTCCTGTGTCAGGCACCATGCAGCCCCTTCCCTGTCAGCCCTTTGCCTCAGTGGGCAGCCCTAACCTGACCCGGGGCTCCCCAGGGCCTGGCTTAAGGGCTCTAGCCCTGCCCCCACCTTCAGGGCCTGGAACCCCCAGGGCCCCAGAGGATGCGCCTGCAATAGAGAGGGCTATCTGTGTGGAGACATACCATTGCCCAGACTGGGAGCCAGGCTGCTCGGAACATACAGGGGAACTGCACATGATGGCGTCCTGGTGACCCACAGAACTGGGTCTACCTCTGTACTTTGATCCCTGAGACAATGCCCTTACTGGGCCCTGCTGCCAGGCTGTCCTGGGGGTATACCCACCCCTGGGAACAGGCCCCCACCTCACCCTGGCTGCTTCCCGCATCTGACAGAGAGTGTAAGGAAGTACCACACACCATGCTTGGGAAGCTACTGCAAAATCCTTATTGAAACAAAGCTGGTTATAGCTAAAAACCAATGCCACCAAAGTCAGAGAGCACAACCCCCAGTGAGGCAGGGATGCAGGGTATGTGCTCTGGTGATGGGGAGGACAGTCTGCTGGGCTCCTGCCCTCTGCCATGGTGCAGGAGGGGGACGATGGAGACATGCCATAGACAAGCCACTCATGAGGGGGGGCATCTTCCTGGAAGTATCAGCCATGCCAGGTGTGCCAAGGATCTGCTATCCACACCTGGACCAGGGAGAAAGGAAGCATTCCATTTCCTTGAAGTGACCAAGGACTTAGGCAGCTCTGAAGGGTGAGGCCATCAGGGGCCCAGGAGTCGAGTCACTGATGCAAAGACAGATTCAGCTCATGGCAAATGGGGGAGTGTGTGCTCTGCTCTGGCTGGGCCTGTCACCAGGTCCCTCTGGCCGAGTACTCACTATCACCGTCCAGTGAAAGAGGACCCTGCTCCTTAGGAGACTCGGTGGCACAAGCTGCCACTGAATCTCAGAAGGCCCCACATGCAGTGGTACTGCCTCCGCCGACTGGCCCATCTCTCTTGGTGCCAACTGCAGAGCCTGCTCCACTGAGGGATGGCAGGCCACTCCCACCAATTAGCTGGAACCAGATGGGACTACAAGCAAACATTTACTAAATACCTGCGCAGAGAAATCCATAGTCTGGGGTTTTTGTTTCTGCAAGTTAGTGGATAAAATATCTGTACCTTAAGATTACTATAACACTGAGCACCAAGGGCCCTTGGAGAGGCACTCCCAGAGCAGAGTGCCCCAGTTAAGCTAAACGGACTTCCTAGAGAACAAGGCATTTCAGATAGGAAGAACTTACAAGCCAACATGGACTGAGCCAGGCTCTGCAGACAGCAGCAGCCCAAGCCAGAGCACAGGTGGGAAACACTCACAGCTTTAGGAGTGGAAGGTGCCAGTGGCCAAGGAGGTAGAAGGGGTTGGCAGGCCCCTGAGCAGACTCAAAAGCCAGTTCATGCCCCATGTGGGAACACAGCTCTAGTCCCTGTGCGGGAAATTACCACCCCCTGCCCTGGGCCAAATGTGGAAGCAGAAAGGAAAGGCTCAAAGCCTGAGGTTTCCATACAATTAGCTTATAACCATCGCTGAACCACAAAAGCTTTGGCAGCCCATGTCTCCAGGGCAGGAGACCACCGCTTTGTGGTTTGTGCTGCCCTTCTGGGAAGTTCCCAGCCAGGCAGGCTGGCTCCTGGCCCCATGGTACCAGACGTCTGCTGGTGGGACAACTCATGCCCTTCAGAGGAGCACCTGGGAGACTGTCTCCTCAAGTACCAGCACAGCACGGTCTAGGTCTCAATAAGCAAAGCAAGGTTCGTATAGCAGCAATTCATGGTTTAATTTTTTTCCTTTAATTTGGATGTACAATATTTGCAGCAGTTAAAAAAATTTAAATATACATCTCATGTCAGCCCTTCCCTTTCCTGTTGGAAGCCAATGGCTGAGTCTGGGCAGGGCTCCGGAGCTTGCCCATCACAGCCCTGCTGGCTCCCTGGCCACTCTGCCTGTAGTATAGAGCAGGAGCCCTGGGGAGGTGGTCCCACTCAGGTCAGAGCCAACCTCTGTGGCCAGGTCTGTTGGCCACCATCTTCCAAGGCTGGTGGTCACCACCCCATGTACACCAGGAGACTGCTCCCAGGAACAAGTGAGGGGAGGTTCAACAATATTACTGTGTGATGGGCAAGCAGAGAAGGAACAGCCCCTGTGCCTCCCACATGGCTTTCAGCTGTCACACGGCTGAGCAGGTCCCACTCCTAGCAGTACCAGGCCCAGAGAGCTAGTGACTCTTCCCTGCTCCAGCCATCCCCAGCTCTCCACTGAGCCCGCCCCTCTCCAGGTCCTCCTTCTCCTGGGTCCCAGACGCAGCCCCATCAGAGAACAACTCCAACTCCACTCTGGCCCGCAGCCACCACAGAGGGTGCCGAGTGAGGACATTCACTAGGGAGGCTGCTCACCGGTGGCATGAGGAGGCTAATTCCACACCCCTAAACACACAGATTCAAGTTCAGACTAGCCCCTGAAGCAGTTATTGCTGTGTTTAGGGCTGTGCCCCCGAGCTGAGTGGATGGCAAGGCCTGGGCCAGCTCCACGAGAAGCTGCTTATTCCACTCTGAAATGAGCCGTCAGGGAGGGTGGCCGAGGGCGTCCTTTAGGGCACAGGGCTTCTCTGATGCTATGCTCTGGGTGTCTTAGGTGTTTCAGCTTCACGCTTTCCTCCTGAAAGGATACATGTGCTGGCAAAAATGAGAGAGAACAGTAATAAAGGGCACTTGGCAGTTGGAAACATCCCCCATGTACATTGAGCCGGACCAGCAGAGGAAGGGAGGCATGTTTGCTTAAGTGCACTGCCGAACAAGTCTACCCTGGTTTCATTAAAATCTTTCTTGATAGTACCAACAAGAAAACAAAAACACCGCCCCCCCACAAATCCCCTCAAAAAATCTTGACAACCAAATTAATGACCTTTTCAACAGTTTGGATTGGCAATATGATTGGGACTTGTCATGGACTTCTTGGAACTTGATCAGGGCTTAATCCCTCCTGCAGAGGGGTGCTAAGGTAGACGCTTTCTCCAGAGGGATTTCAACAAGCAATGAACAACCCTACTTTCAGGAGTCCCATTCTTAGTTGTGAGGCCTGCAGCTGACGTCACGTGACAGATCTAGAAAAGGCAACCTCAAAGAAAAGCCGACACGGGCATTTGTAGAGGCCTTGCATATTTGTCTTGAGATGTGTGTGCGTGTGAATATGAATTACAGGTGTGTGGGTATGGACAAGTGTGAATACTTATGCAGGAGCAGAGTCATTCTGCTCAGAAACTCACACTCCTCTGGCACACACAGGCATCTGCTGAACACTGACTATTGAGGTCACATCGTGAACAAGGGGTGGCCAGTTACTCTGTGCTGAGCCAGGAATATGAATTCTACAGGGAATGACTCCAAATTTTACATTCACAGTGTTACTTCTTACAAATGTAAACAAATAGCCAGGAACATCCAGCCTACGACACTCCTCTCTCAGAGCTGCTGCGATAACCTGGGTTGGGGCAGCGACAAGTCCCGAGGACTTTTCCACCATCCACAAACATTCTAGCAGGCTTTCGATGAAAAAGGTGGGATGAGAAATGGGAGTCCCAAACCAGTGAGAGAAAATGGTGACTTTCTCCTCATTACAATTCAGTAGCTTCCCTTATGGTCCTCCTCAAAACTGGGATCACTTGTACCCTTCTGCAGCCCCCAACACTAGGGTGAACTGGTCCCGGTTGGGGAAGGCCTCTGCTGGAGGCTGGCAGAGGCTTCTCTGAGGAAGGGCCCACAGGCTCCCCTCGACTGCTCGGCCTTGCATCCTGGCTGCCTTCTAACCGCTGTGGCAAGAGAGGGACAGACGGACACTCAGGGTTGTCAAAGCAGCACCTACACAGACTTTGGAAAACAGCTCCCCAATTATCTCCATTTAGCACATTAAACGCCCCAAACATCAATGGCCACAACTGAACCAATCAGCATGACATTAAATGCCCCACACATCAATGACCACAACTGAACCAACCTGCATGACAGTCACCAACCCACCTGGGCCTGCGTCTAGAGTCTGGGAAAGTAGAACCCCAGCCCTGTCTCAGGCCAGTGGTGAGTGAGCAGGACTCCTTGATCCAGCTCCCACATCAAGGGCCACCTGCTGTCCAGGTCTCACTTCCATTTTAGTGACTTGACTACTTTGGGCCTGGAAACAGGACTGGTCCAGGAAGTGGCTCTGCTGAGCCATAGTGCTGATGCCAGGCTGAGCTGACCAGTCCTCCCTCCTCATGCCATTCTGTCCTCAGAATGGGCACAGAGCTACACTCTTCTGACCAGGCAGCAGCCTGGGTTTGGTGTGGGCTGGAAAGGGGCAGGGGCTACTGGGCTCTGGCACTAACAGTGGCCAAAACACTAAGCTTTGCTCTTGACTAAGAGTGGCTGGATAAAATGCAATTTAGTAGCCCCTGGGGCTGCTGAGGCCAGGCATACCACTTGCAAACCAGCTGGCCAGCTCCTGGGGCAGACCCGCCATTATCTTTGGGCACAACAGAGGATGACCATAGCTGTGTGATAGGGAAGCCCCATCCTTACTAGTGGGTGGAGAATGTGGATAGTTTGCACCTGAGGAGAGGGTTGCAGGGGCCATGACTCTAAACATGAGGTGGTGGTGGGCACCCCCATTCCTCCCTCACAGGGGCCCTTGGGAAGACCCTGCTATAGTCACCTGAACACCAACACCTCTCTACCCTCCAGGTACACGTGAATGCATAAAACAGGAACATGTGCTGCAGGAACTTCAACGGGTATGCAGAGGGCTGTGTGAGTGGCTGTGGGAGGGGTCATGGCCAGAGGGGCCCTGTCCACTTCCACAGACGCTATGGCATGCAGCACGGGGCTTGCAAGTCACATACTTTACACGGGCATAGAAAGAATTACATTAAAATTAATCTCTTTACTGATATAGTTAAATTTTAAATCCTGAGAAAACAGAGATAGACAGAATGGGGCTGGGTGTGTGGTGCTCCTGGCCACTGGCCCAGCATGGACTGCAGCTTCCATGCATCCAGACACCAGGTGTGGCCCATACCCCCTGCTGCGGAGATGCACGGCAATGTTCCCCACACCTGCCGATGGAGCCTTCTGCCTGCAGGACGGCAGAGGGGATCACAGGCAGCCTGTAGGAGGACTTTTGTCCCACAGACAAAGTCAGTTGCAACGTGGTTTCAACCAAAAGGTGAGCATTAGAAGAGGCCAGCACCTGGCGCATGGGCACTGCTACCACCGCAGCCTGGGGCTGGTAAACAGTGGCTCCTGCTCTCTCAGAGGCCTCAGGCTCAACTCCCTGCCCAGCTACCTCATCGCCAAGGGCACTTCTGCCACAAGACAAAGACTCGCGCACTGCCTGGCCACCTGCGGCATGAGCAGAAGCCTGTGCTGACCAAGCCAGCCCAGTGGAGGCAGGGCACTTGGCACAGGCTCCTGGAGGCTTCAGCACCAGGCACCTCTACCTCGCAGCCTCTCCAGCCATGGCGCTTAGCAGGTGGTGACTTTGTGGACGTTTTGCAAACAAGTCAGCAGCCGGTGGTATGGGGTTCCTGGAGCTGCGACCACCTCAAACACAGACTGGAAGGCCCTGCGGTCGAGCTCCTCTTCTATCTGGTGTCTGTAAAAGTCTGTGGCAACCAGGCAGAAAAGGTTCACATCCACCTGCTCCAGCTTGCCCATCCTGCTGATTACGTGTGGAAGGCTGGTTAGGGAGTTAAGGCAGAAGGCCAGCAAGCAAGGAGAAAACTGCCTCCATACAGTCCTGGCAGCTCTCCTACAACTTTGCCCATGGATGCCCACTGGAAGCTGGCAGGCAGAGTTGGCTGAGGATATGGGAGCCCATGGGCGGGGTGCTCGCTTGGCAGGACTTACCTAGCCTGGTTCCCACGTGGCGCTGGCCGGCCTTGTGCTAGCCCTGTGAGCCTGCTCCAGCAGCCAGGGCAGAGCTGTAGCCCTGCCTGCCAAGACCCTGCCCGGCACACTGGATGAGGCTGTGCCGTCAGCACCAGGACAACTATGCTGCTGGGAGGCTCTGTGCTATGCTTGGGGAGGTTGCCAAAAGGGGAAGTCCTGGCAGCTAGCATTTTGGGGGTGGGAACTAGATCTTTACTTAAGGCTTTCCCCAGGAGGGTGACTGAGGCACAATGACAAAGCTAATGAGAAGCAGTGCCAGGCAAAACCCGCTGCTGGTTGTAGGAGTGGGTGGGGCATCTGCAAATGAATGGCTGGACATTCATTTTCTGTGTCCCTGTCAACATTTTGCTCCCCTAGGCCTGAGGTCTATGTCACCGGGACATTTATGTGACCTAACCTGCAAAGGTTAGGTTTCAAAAACTTCAATGCAAAATGTGAGCCTACATATAAGAAGTATGTGCAAGGGCTAACAGTAAGCAGGGCCCGGCCAGTGCCAGGAAGCCAGGGAGGATACATTGCTGCGACCCAGGGGCTGGTGGTTGCACTGACAAAGAAGCAGGAGAGACTCCATGTGGCCATGGCGACCGGGGTCCTCTGTGTGAAGTTGGAGAGGGACAGCATGACCCAGTCGCGAACCATGGATGACTGTCCGGTGCTGTGTAGTGTCTGAAACACCTGAGAAGAAGCCAGTGCCCAGTCAGAACTGGAGGGAGGTGGCAGGCTGCACTCTTCCTCCTGGGGAGGCTGGAGGTCGGCCCTGTGGGCTTCCCTCTCTACCCACCCCACATGCAGACAACCTCACCTTGGACACCACGGTGGCCATGAACTGTGGGTAAGGCTGCTGGTTGGATAGAAACTCTCCGATGACCTTGTTCATGACGTCCTGGGCTGGGAAGAAGTCAGCTAGAAACTGAGGCAGGATCCTGGCCACCACTCTGGCTTCACAGGGAGACCCCTTCCTGACCCTAGGAGGAGACATGGGTAGAGCCTCAGCCTGGCTCTTCCAGTCCCCCCAGCCCTAATCCAGGAGGGTTGAGCCAGGGCTGGAAGTACCCCTGACCTTGACAGACTGTCCAATGGGCTAACTAGAGTATAAGTATACATTTGGAAAATAAAAAGGCAAAGCCCTGGCTCCCCCTCTGTCCACTTCACTGATGGCTGGCTGGTTGGCACAGGCTCAAGGCTTTCCATGCTGTGTGGGGCTGACAACCAAAAGAGGGCTTGAAAATCAGGCAAAGGAATAAACAATGGTTTGGATGGGGACATTATGGGCAGTCCCTGAGTTACAAACATCCAACTAATGTACTATTCGCACTTTTAAATGAAGGTTATCATGGGTAACAGGTAAATGTACCTGTTCCAACTTACATACAAATTCAACTTAAGAACAAATCTACAGAACCTAGCTTGTTCATAACCTAGGGACTACCTGTATACAAGATTTTTAAAGGTCATAACAAAAAACCTTATCATGTTTTTGTTCTTTTCCACATCGAAATGCTCCATAAACTTTACCATAACATGTTCTAACATTCTGTGGCCCTCTGCTTTACCAGAATCTTCTCAAATGTGGACCCCATGTGTGCTGGCACTGATCCTGCTCCCAGTAAACCCTGGTACGTGTCCCTTGAGCAATGCTCTTTTCCATGCTAAAAGACAGCTGTCCCATTACCACACTGCGGGTGCACGCATGACAGCTCTCTATACCTGAGAGGCACCATGCCCCAGAAACAAGCTGGCTCCCTGGCAGGTGTGCCTGGCTCCACCTGCCCCGAGGTGTCCCCCAGGCTGGGTGTGCTGTAGCACAGGAAGATACCTTCAGCTGCGCAGGCTGGAGCACAGATTCCCTTAGCACTAGACCTTAAGCCCAGGATGGCAGGGACATGGGAGTGGAGCCTCCATGTGCCCTACCACCCGAGCACCCAGCTGCGGTGGTGCTCAGTGAATACATATGAACTGAAGAATGACAGAGGCTCATTTTAAAATTCTCCATGGAAACAGATCAGCCTTGCTGCTCAGCTGTTCAGAACACATCATCTGGCCAAACAGCAACACAGGCATGCTCTTGGGAAAGGCCAAATTGCTTCCCGTTGGCTGGCCTGACTAGAAATCACAGGCCAGTGGTGCAAGAAGGCCACAGATTGTCATGTTGCTCAGCCTGAGAGCTAAACACAGGGCCCTGTCGTTGAGAAAAAGCCCACAGAGCCCCTAACTAATTTTCCAGAACAGGCAAGCAAAAGTCAACTCTGAACAAAAACACACACAAGGTAAGGAGGCTAGGAGGCTAAGCTGCCAACCACGTGGTCTCTCAAAGATGCATCTGTATGTTTTAACCTTTACTTTTCTTGATGCTGTTCCCAACACTGCTCACAGATGCCGTGTGTTCCCTCCTGAGGTCCTTGAAGGAGAGAGCAGATCCCTGCACAGACTGCAGTCCCCTCTCCTACAGAAGGCCCTTCACCTGGCTCTCTTAAAGCTGGATCATTCCTGCACCTACGACAAACTGCTCAAGTACTGGGCACTGTCCCTGTAGGCTTCAGGAGAGATGGGTAGGCACTGGGACAGCCTTTGAGTTGTTGAGCAAAGACCCATGCAGGCTGCTCTTCTGACCCAAGTTTCAGGACAGTATGTGACTACGGGGGGTGGGGGGGGGGAGGCTTTGCATCTTACCTATCAAAAAGGACAGACACTCGCTCCATAGCCACAATCACCGACTCGCTGTCTGGGGCTGTAGGGTTAGGGTCTGAGGTTCTACCCGGACTGATTTTTTCCTTTCCTGAAACAGAAGTGTGTGGCGTGAATGTCACATAATCGCCCCAACAGGCCCTGCAGACAGTGCCATGATCCCTGGAACTGTCCAAAAGCAAGTGGTGTGGTCTCTAACTAGCCCAGGACCAGCCCAGCTCCCCAGTGCTCACCAACACGGGACAAGTGGCCAGAAGCGCAGCTCTGACACCCCCTGCACAGTGACATGACTCTGGACAGGCACCTCTGACCTAGCTCTTACATCTCTCTTGCAGGATGACAGCACTGGTAAAACGCACCACCACAAGGCTAAATCAGAGGGGATGTGGTTCTGTGTCCCTCAAGAAAGTGTGCTCCTGTCTCCCTAGGGCAGGAGGAGGGTACCACAGACCATCTTGTCTGCTCACCTGTGTACATGCAGGTGAGCATCAGGCCCAGGGCTGCCATGGCCCGGTGTGGGCTATGCACGTTCACTCTGTCCACGCTCAGCTTGGCCAGGGACTCTGCGTCCAGCCGTGAGAGCTGCTCAGAGAGTAGGAGGCGCTCCAGGCCCCTGAGGGCGCAGTGGTAGATGACGGAGGGGGTACACTCCTCGCTTCCAGACAACATTGCCCCACACATCTGGATAAGAAGAAAGGCCTCCAAGTCTCACTCACTAACACCTCTCCCCCAGACCAAAACTGACCTACTGACATAATCACACAGGGAAGAAGACACAGAAGCCCACTCCTGTGACCAGAAGAAGACCGACCAGGGCCCACTCACCTGTATTATTGACGCCGAAAATTCTGGCCCCACATCCAGAGGGTAGTTCTCAACCAAATAGAAGGCAGTAGCACACATCACCAGCACATGCTGCTGACTGTGACTGTTCACGCAGCTGGAAATGGGGACAACAGCCTAGATTAGCCACATCCAGCAGCCTCTTCCATTCACAGTGGAGACTGGGGCTAGCATGCCTGGACCCCTTGGGAGGGCAGAGCTGGGCCTCACCCCACCTGCATGGCTCTTCCAGGCCTATGAGACCTGGCCTAAAGCTTCAGTCTCTACTTGACCCTGACTGCCTCCAGACCAGCCACTATACCTGCTGTGCCCCTTGGAGAGGCTGTGTCCTCCACTCCCTCATGTCTTTGTGATACTACATACTGCACTGACTTGGGTGAGCCCCTCAGCCCCTGCCTTCCCCATGGCAACCACAGGTATCTGTGACTTGGCTAATCTGTGATGGAACAAACACCATGGATAAAAGAGCCACAGACACCCCTTCACCTATATGACACCTACATCAGCCCCTCTGCCCCTGGCCTGGGGCTGGCTCCACTTGCCCTCTCTATCCAGACATCAAATGCAATTTCTGCCCTAGCCCCCCAGTGTGTCAGCACAGCCAGGTCTTGGCTTGTTCTGACACCCACCCTAGGGCTGTCCATTGCTGCTCCAAGCCTCTGCAACGTCAGAGTGGAAGTGGGACTAGCACATCATAGAAGCCCTGTGCTTGCAAGTCAGTGTGGTGAGCCTGCCTTGTTTTCTAGGGAATTCTGCCACCAGTTGTGCTTTACCAAGGCCGTATCTGTGCAGACTTACACATTTAGCTGCTTTTAGCTAAGGTGAGGCTGGGGTCAGAGTGGAAATGAGGAGGTGTCCTCAGACACCCAGGAGCAGGTGAGCCTCCAGAAGGCTCTGTGTTTCTGCATCTCACTGACTTCAGCCATGGCCCCATGAGAAAGGTGCTTGTCTGGGTTCCCACTAACACCCCCTTGTTGTGCCTGGACTGGGGCCTGGCATGCATGTCGAGGGGTGTGACATTCTTTTTTTCCCCGCTCTCTACTCCAAGCCGCCTGGCCAGGCCCCCACTCACTGGGCTGCTCCCTTGAGGTTGGAGAGGAGATAGTCACTGACGACTGGGATCAGCTGCTTTGCCGTGTCATCCAGCAGGTCGCACTCCAGCACGTAGAGGACACCATGCAGGGCTCCTATCCTGCTGGGCAGGTGGCTGCTCCTGAGCGTGCTTTCTAGCAGGCGGCTGACTGGCTCTGCCACAGCCTTGTCCTGGGCATGTGCACACAGACAAAGGCTGCGTGATGAAGAAAGCATGTCCCAGTGGCTTACCTCCCATGCAGCCCAGAGGGCAGACTCATGTCCAGGAGGAAGGCCCATGTGCAGAGGAGACGTGTGGCAGGCTCACACTGTACTGAGTGAGCCTGCGTGACAGGCCAGCCCACTGCTGTGGAGACCTGTAGTGTGGGGAAAGCTCTTGCCCCCTGGCTGCCCGCACGGGCAGCAGGTTATAGGAGCCCCTGAGTGTCTGGAGTTTTAGCATGTGCTAGGCAGAAGGTACCCATGCTACCCTGGTGCTGAGTCTCTAATGGCCTTCCCTAGGATAGCACTTCCCTGGGAGAGGACTCCAGAAGCTGGAGCCTGGTTTCCTCTGGACCTGTCCCAGTGCCTCTCCCTTTGCTGACTGTCCTTTGTGCACTTTCACTGTGCTAAGGCTGAGGTGGGCGTCAGACTACGCTATCTGGGACCATGATGGCACAATCTCAGTACTCTAAACACCACAGGCTTAATTACAGAACCACACACTTCACCCCACGCTCTTCACTTAAGTTCACTCCTTAACAGTGAAGAGAAGACCTTCAGAGAAAATAGCCCTCATCCTCCTTCAACCTAAGACCACGGGGACATGGAATTCCCATGTGGAAGTGGCCTCTTGCTTTTGTGGAGCAAGGCGCTCAGCTTGCAGAGGCCCTTCCATAGGGCAAATGTCCAGGCTCCTGAAGCTACAGCCACAGGAGAACTGCTCACCCTTCCTTTCCATCCCCACCTCCCCTGGTGCTGCCCCACCCACGCCCACAGGGCTGTGTGGATGGCTCCCCACTGAACCGCCAGGTCTCACTTCTGAAAGCACAACCAGGATGCTCTGTGGAAAGGATGCAGATTTCACAACAGAAGGTAAATCTCTCAAAAGAAACTCACATGCTTTAGAATGATAGCATCTGTACCAATGCAGTTTTCTTCACAGAAAATGTCATCTTCGAGGAAAAACACTGATGTGCACAGAATGGGGAATCAGTGTCCATGTACCATCCTGCCTTTAGGTCTAAGCTTAATCATTCTCACTCATTTGATTTATTGACAGCACAACTTCTGCCTAGGGGCATCTGGGCCTGAGCACAAAAACACAATTCCTCCCCACAGAGAAAAAAGGACCCCTTACGGGAGAGCTGCTTTGACATTGCCTGGCAGTACCCAGAGGGTGTTCTTTTTGAAGAGTTTGTGTTCACATAGGAAAGCCAAGGCACTCATTGTTTCTACTCCCTGGACAGCTTCTAAATCACCAGCATGGCACCAGGCTCAAGGCCACCCACGAGGGGCAGTAGTACCTACTCTAGCACTCTGGATTGGTGAGGACAGACGCTACAGGGAAGCAGTCAGGAAGAGGAGAATCAGACTTGGTCACAGGCCTGGGCTTATCCCACCTCTGCCACACCTACGTGACTGGACAACAGTCGGCAGCCCTCTATGTCAGCCTCCCCTGGCTGCCCTGTCAGTCTGTGGACAGAGTCAGCAGGATGCGGGGAGAGGATAAGCAAATGCCAGTGCTGCAGCAGCAGGGCATACGTCATCACTGTCACAACAGCATGGCTGTTCCTAATGATGGCACTAGTTGTGAAACAGGGTGACAGGCAGAGTGGACACCACCGTTATCACCCTCACCAGTAGCCCTAGATGCCTGGCATACGGCAGTCCAGAGCATGTTGTAGAAGAATGGTCCTACTATTATCATAAAAATGAATCCCAGGGGCCATCTGAGTAAGAAACATCACAATTACTGGATAATGCTACATGACAAAGAGAATCAATGCCAGTTCTGACAGTTTAGAGTCCTTTTTCTTTTTTTTTTTTTTTTTTTTTTGAGACAGAGCCTCAAGCTGTCCCCCTGGACAGAGTACCGTGGCATCACAGCTCACAGCAACCTCCAACTCCTGGGCTCAAGCGAGTCTCCTGCCTCCGCCTCCCAAGTAGCTGGGACCACAGGTGCCCGCCACAGCGCCCGGCTATTTTTTGGTTGCAGCCATCATTGTTGTTTGGCGGGTCCGGGCTGGGGATTCGAACCCGCCACCTTAGGTGTACGTGGCTGGCGCCTTAGCCGGTTGAGCTATAGGCGCCGAGCCAAGAGTCCTTTTTCTATAAAAGCAGTTCTGACATCCTGTCGGGGCCTAGAGGGAACTATTTCCACTATATATCTGCTGCACGTTTAAGTGTATGCCATGTAGGGACACAGGACACCGTGCCGTATACAAGGGATATGGCACTGCGCAGCACGCTGATTCCAATAAACTAGAAGCAGATAAGGAGGAATTCAAAAGACTCTTGTGATGGTCTGAGTGTTGTATCCCCCAAATTCATGACACCTAATCCCCAATAAGATGGTATTAGTAGTAATTAGGTCAAGAGGGTGGAGCCCTCATGAATGAGGTAAGACCCTTATAAAAGAGGCCTGAGGGAGCTCATACACCCCCTGGTGCCATGTGAGGACACAACAAGAAGGTGCCACAGATCAGGTTGAGAGCAGCCCTGATCAGACATGGAATTAGTAGTGCTGGTGCACTACTCTACGTTAGCCTCCAGAACTATGAGAAATAAATTTTTGGTGTTTATCAGAAATTTATCCATCTCAGGCAGCTTGTTATAGCAGCCCAGACCCACTAATAAAGCTCTCATGCTAAGAATAGACTATGTGTGCAGACTCTGGGAGCAGAAATGCAGGGCCACTGTGACAAAATGGTTCCCAGGAGGGAGGCCGTGTAACTGAGAAACACAGGGGGACATGGGGGGCAGAAGAATGAGCCATGTCTGCACATCTGTGGAGCCCCAGCACTGTCACACACCCGTGGTCCTATGGGGACAGACTACTATCATGATATAACAAACCAACGGGTACAATATATGGCCCATGGAGTGGCACTGAACCCTCTCCAGCTGACAATGCTGTGGCTCACGTGTGCTTTGGGAAGGACATGGCTGTGTCCAGCATTTTTCACCAACACCAGGTTCCAAGGTACAGTGGGCCCAAACTGGGTGGGCACAGGCAGCCTCCACGCCAGCCATCACTTACCATCCCGAGGACAGCAGCCGCCTTACAGGTGGCCGGCACCAAATATTGAACAAGAATCTCGTCCTCTGAAGGGTGTACCCGCCGCAGCTCTGTCAGCGTTGAATACATCATCTCAAACTGATTGCGTTCGGTGAACAAGTCTGAGACCACTAGAAGCTAGAGACACGAAGCATTAGGATAGGAAGGGGAGGATTATGCTATCGGAGCTGGGAACAAGGCACGTTCTAATACTCAGGCGAGAACAGCATAGGGAAATTCACAGGAGCCCTGACTGGGAAATCAATAAGAACCTGGCACCTAAATTAAAGGAAAACCATGAAACATGATGAAGGAAAAGCACTCACTGAGTGTCTTGTTAAAAACAAACACCTCACAGATGAGGTGCAAACTGGGGTCTCAGCTCCCACCTGCCTGGGGATACTCAGCCATACCAGGCACCATAGGAAAGAGCTGCATTTATTTATTTGTTATATATATTTCTGAGACAGAATCTCACTTTGTTACCCTTGGTAGAGTGCCGTGGTGTCACAGAACACAGCAACCTCAAACTCTTGGGCTTAAGTGATTCTCTTGCCTCAGCCTCCCAAGTAGCTAGGACTATAGGCACCCACCACAACGCCC
>NW_003852593.1:2001210-2019261 GCF_000181295.1 Otolemur garnettii | reverse complement strand
TTACAGGCACCCGCCACAATGCCTGGCCATTTTTGGTTGCAACCCTCGTTGTTTAGCAGGCGCAGGCTGGATTTGAACCTGCTAACTCAGGTGCATGTGGCTGGCGCCTTAGTTGCTTGAGCCATAGGTGCCGAGCCCCTACTTATTTATTTTCAAATACCAAGCCCTTCTACAGTGTATGGGGACAGGCCCTCAAAAGCCCGGGTAAGGGTTGCACAAAAAAGATGTGCAAATATGTAAAAATAAAGCTGTTCTCACCAGTCTTAAGAAAATCATCAAGTGGCTCAGTGCCTATAGCTCAAGTGGCTAGGGTGCCAGCCACATACACCAATGCTGACAGGTTCTAATCCAGCCCAGGCCTGCCAAACAACAACGATAACTACAACCAAGAAGAAAAAAAAAAGTCAGGTATTATGGCGGGTGCCTGTAGTTCTAGCTACCTGGGAAGCTGAAGCAAGAATTGCTTAAGCCCAAGTTTGAGGTTACTGTGAGCTGTGACGCCATATCACTCTAACAAGGGCAACAGCTTGGGACTCTGTCTAAAACAACATCACCACCCATCTATGGAGCATATGACAAAGGTACAAGTCAAATCTGTGAAGTGTAGAACACAGATGTTTGGCACAATAATCATTAGTAAATGAGGTGAAAGCTATGTTGATTGGTTTAATGTAACCATGTCAGATTGTATAAAAAAAACCCAGCACATTGTACCCCACATATGCATGAACGTATTCATGATCTATGTGTATTTGACTTAATAAAATAAAAAAGTAAAAATAAAACAACAACAAAAATTAATCATTATTTTCAAACGGATTAGTAAGCAACCATTTTTAAAACTTTATTTTTATTTCTAATCCTATGGCTCCTGATAGGTAATAACCCATAGAAACAGATGCCTCTGGGGTCCTCACTAAGTGAAGAGTGGCAGGACCTGGCCCAACAGTCTGGAATGGCTGCTTCTCAGAAATGGGGCCTACTTCTCCAGGTGTGGTGGCTCACACCTATAACCCTAGCACTCTGGGAGCCTGCGGCAGGAGGATCACTTGAGGTCAGGAACTCAGTTTCAGCCTGAGCAAGAGTGAGACCCTGCCTCCATCAAAAAACAGAAAAAATTAGCCATCATGATGGCATGTCCTGTATTCCAGTTACCCAGGTGGTAGGAGGATAGCTAGTGTCCGAGAATTCAAGGATGCAGGGAGCTATGATCACTCCACTGCACTTCATTGTGGGTGACAGAGCAAGACCCTATCTCAAACAAACACACCAAAAAAACTCAGGTGGGGCCCAAGGCTGGAGACCATGCGCTGCAGGCCCTAGAGGACAGAAGAGGATGGGGCCTTCAGAGCTGGCAGCTACGCAGAACACCCACAATACCGTAACCTGCACTGGACTGGAAGCAGAAGAAACTGTGCCTTTGCCAATTTGGGAAATTCTCATTTATTATCTGGTGTCCGTGGCTTATAAGAACTGCTCTTACATAAGTCCCAAGAGACCACCAGCTATGTGTGTGGGTGTGGGGCACATAGGAACACATCCGTGCTTGAGGAAGGACGAAGGCGGAGGGGGTGGGGGTGCGGCAAGCTTACCGATCGAACCACTTCACTGATCAGGATGACAGGGGTCCTTCTGGCTGAGCTCGATGGTAGGATCCAGCGACTATACAACTCAAGCAGGAACTGGGAGCAGGAGTGGATGTCAACGCCAGCCCGGTGCTTCCTGCAAACATGTGAGATAGGAGAGATGAAGGGTATGTTTTAAATAGCGCCTGGCAAACTACACGACTAAGAGCCCAAAGGGAAACCTGGAGTTGACTGGAGATGTGGGTGGTGATGATGGTGCCGGGACATCAGCCTCCTCCTCCTCTTCCTCATCCCACTCCTCTTCCCTCAGGGGTGTGATGTTGTTCCCCAGCCACACAGAGTGTATGGACACCTGCACAGGGACAGGATGCCGGGTCAGTGCTCCAGGTGAAGGTGGCAAGTCCTTGTGGGCAAGTGCAACCTGGGCCCCCTGGACTGAGCACATCTGCTGCCATTTGAATGGCACGTCCCTCAGCATGGGACTGTTCAGCCCCAGCAGGTTACGGGCAGAGGTGCCCACAGAGCAGGTGGGGCGGGGGCTGCACTGCTGCCAAACACTCCAGCCTCACAAAGTAGACAGAGGTGGTCAACCCCCAGGAGCAGCTGAGGAGGTAAAGAGGCTCTAAGGGACACTCAGCTCCTGTGTGACATCTGAATGAAGTCTTGGCAAAACACGAAATCAGCACAAGAGTTCTTTTCAATTCTGGTCCCTAACTGGCAGTAGTGTAGTAAACCCCTTTTGCCTGAATCTTTGCTTTAAAAAGCCCCTAACGGGGCTGGGTGCAGTGGCTCAGGCCTGTAATCCCAGCACTCAGGGAGGCCAGAGCTAGTGGATTGTCTGAGCTCATAGATTGGAGACCAGTCTGAGCCAGAGCTGGGCGTTGTGGCAAGCGCTTGTAGTCTCAGTACTTGGGAGACTAAGGCAAGAGAATCACTTGAGCCAAGAGTTTGAGGTTACTGTGAGCTATGATCTCACTCTACTGAGGGTGACAAAATCAGATTCTGTCTCAAAAAATAAAGAAATAAAGAAAATACAATACAATAAAATAAAAAGGCTTGGTGCCTGTGGCTCAAGTGGCTAACCCGTACACCCAAGGTGGCAGGTTTGAATCCAGCCCAGCCCGCCAAACAATGACGGCTGCAACCAAAAAATAGCCGGGCGCTGTGGCAGGTGCCTGTGGTCCCAGCTACTTGGGAGGCTGAGGCAGGAGACTCGCTTGAGCCCAGGAGTTGGAGGTTGCTGTGAGCTGAGATGCCACGGCACTCTACCCAGGGGGACAGCTTGAGGCTCCTGTCTCAAAAAAAAATAAATAAATAAAATAATAAAAATAAAAAAAAAATAAAAATGTTTAAAAAAGTTTAAATTTTTTAAAAAAGTAAAAAGACCCCAATGGTTGGGTGGTGGCTCATGCCTATAATCCTAGCATTCTGGGAGGCTAGGGCAGGAGGACTACTTGAGCTCAGGAGCTTAAGAGGTTGCAATCAGCTAGGATGATACCACTGCACCCTACCTGGAGTGACAGAGACTATGTCTCAAAAAAAAATAATATATAAAAAAAATATAACCCAAGGTGGTGCCTGTGGCTCAAGGAGTAGGGTGCCAGCCAAAAACTGCAAAAAAAAAAAAAAAAAAAAAAAAAGAAGAAAAGAAAAAATAACCCTAGAATGCAAAACACAGCAGGAAGCCCTCAGAACTAACAAGTGTCTCTAAACATTGTCCGGTATCTTCTGAAACAAAACCAACCATGCACTGCTGACTTCTAAGCAAACAGGTGACACTGTGAGAGAGAGGCAGCAGCGAGCACGGCCAGCCAGCACTGCCAGCCCTCCTGGGAGCACTCCTCACACCCTCCACACACGTGCCACCATGTGCTCCAACACCTCAAGTACAGATCAATGCAACCTGCCAGGAAGGGCCACGCGTCCATCTGTCACCGTGCTCCCCTCAGAGCCAGCATCATCTGGCCCAGTCTATGGTCCATCAGAGCAGGGTCCATGTGGGGTCCACATCCACCCAGCGGACACCACCCCATGTCCTTACCCTCATCTAGCTCATACCATTTCACTATTTTTTAGATGTATCTCTATACATACAGAGGGTGCCAGAAAAATCTATACACATTTTATAAAAGGAAAAAATTGGATTATAATACTCAATATATATCAGTAACAAGAGATGAATACAAGTCATGTTAAGCACCTCTTGTAATTGCAGCAGTCAAATGTGACCTGAGTATTACAAATACAGTTTTTTCCTTGCTTAAAATGTGTATATATTTTTTAAGCATCCTCCATGTATATGAAATATCTTAAGAAACCTTTTTGGAATAAAGAAAACAATAAAGAAAAATTAAAAAATGAAAACAAAAGTAAAACTTCTACATTTAAGTTTTCTCCCAGATGTGTTAAATGGTCATCTGACAACTAAGGCAGAGGCCAGGACATGGGGCTGGTGAGACTGACCTGGCCGAGCTTGTAGCTCATGTTCCCCAGCTCCCGCTCAGGGTTGATCTGCAACAGCAGCTTGTCGTGGCTGATGAGTGCACCTAGGAAGGACAGCACTGTGAGCGCCACCCGCACAGGCCTGCCAACAAAGTAGGCCAAGGCTGTGCTGAGCCCTGGGGGTCTGGGGATTCCGCATGTCACTGTATAACCCATGGAGTGGCAGGGCTGGTGGGTAAGCGGTACTGTCACTTTTTCTTTGCATTCCTCAGTTCCTGACTCTGAATGGGAACCAGTTGTGGGCTGAGTGGAAAAAGCTTAAGAGTCAGCATAGCAGATGAGGCTACAGTCCAAGCAGAAAAGCTCTCTGTGAGGCCCAGACAACCACTTTGGATGACGGTGCCTTTTGGACCCCTGCTTTTGAGCCCAGGTTGTCCAGGCCCACCTGGAAGGGGCAGGGTGTGGAGTGATGTCCCCATACCCTGTGTCCCAGGCCAAATGACCTCCTTTACTTCCTTCTGCTGGCACCCCCAATTCTGGGCACTGGTCCCCAGCTGAATGTCCTGAGCTAATACTCTCCCAAGGGGCCTGTCTTCCCCCTCCCTGCAGTACCCACTCCAGGCGCTGTCTGCCTGTGTTCCCCAGAGCCCCCCCCCCACGTCTCCTATGACAGGTGGTTTCTCATTGATCCTACTGTCCCCTAAGTTCTTTGAGGGCTGGGTCCATGGCCACCCAAGTTCATAGTGCTCAGTTTGAGTCAATGCCCCCAATAAATGTTTGGGGGCATGTAACACACTGCACTTCCACACAGCTCTTGCAAATGAAGCATTCAGGTTCTTAAATTCCTAAAAATAAGGGACTCATAGAAACTGTTCTAAAATACTGTTTGCTTAACAAAAAATGTGTAAAAATAAACAAACAAAAGATTCCTTTCTTTTAACCCAGGATGGCAAATCCCAGTGCCTGTCACAGGGCAGATACACTAGCTGGGAGGCCTGGGCAGAGTCCTGCATTTCACCAGCATGGGGCACGAGGTCCAGGGACAAGGGAGAGGTGTGGGGCATGGGAGCTGACCCAGAGCACCCCAGTGCCATAGGCTGCCAGAGAGCATAGGCTTGTTCCTGCCTTGCAAGGCTTCTTATGAGAAGCTGGAGACTCAGACTGTTTAGACAAACTGGTCATTTTCTAATGTGAGTGACTAATTCAGCATTTAAACCTCCTACAGGCTTGGCGTCTGTGGTTCAAACAGCTAAGGCTCCAGCTGCAACCCTGAGCTGGTGGGTTCAAATCCAGCCTGGGCCTGCCAAACAACGACAGCTGCAACCAAAAAATAGCCGGGCATTGTGGCGGGTGCCTGTAGTCCCAGCTACTTGGGAGGCAGAGATAGAATTGCTTAAGCCCAGGAGTTGGAGGTTGCTGTGAACTGTGATGTCATGGCCCTCCGCCCAGGGCAATAGCTTTAGGCTCTGTCACAAAAAAAAAAAAAAAAAACCAAAACCTCGTACAGACTGCCAGTCTTCCAGCCATTGAGAGCTCTTCTGCTTCTTCCCACCACTAGACTGGCAAGAGACAATGCTTCTAGACATTTCTAGATGTTATTTTAGCAAGACTGTGAGATTTTCCCAGTCCTGAAAGAGATTCTGACACCAGGCTTGACGTCAAGCCGCCCTCAGGCCGTCCTTCCTGACAGGTATGGAAGGCCAGTCATACTTGTTCCAGCCTCACCCACAGCCCTTCCCCCAGGTACCTGTAGTGGCCGGAGACAGAGAAGGGACAGGATCCCACGCCTGGTACAAATGATGAGTGGCAATGTTCTCTCGCTTTGAAACCATTGCTTGAATCTCCTGCTCAACAATCCCACGGATAACACTCAGCTTCCTCCCAAACCTAACGTTCAGAACAAAGGTGAAGAGAATCTTGCTTCCTTCAAAACCACACAAGTGACAAACACTGAATTTTCCCTCTGCTTTGTCAAAATCCATCTGGTGCAATATGAAATGAAACTCTCTGTATAAGTGAATTTCTGCCTGTGAATCCCCTGTGGGCATCCTATCAGAGTCTGCCCAGAACACTCAATGACACCCAAGCCCCACGAGGTTCACGTTGCCTTTTCAACCCGAGTGGCCATAAACTCACTTTTGGATCAGCACCACTTGCAGTAAGGCCATGTGCACAGTGCTTTTGTTTTTAATTCTGGCAATAAGGAGGGCCATGTTGAAGCTGCTAGTCACTTGAGGGGGACCCTCCCTGTCCTTAGCACTAGCTACACCCCGAAGACTCGGGGGACTCAGGCAAACCTGGTGTCCAGAGCTTTCAGGGGCTTGTTTCGCGGCTGCTGCTCCAAGCAGCTCACAGCTGGGTTGCCGGCCACAGGCACAGTCATCGCACTGAGCACCAGGGAGGTGATGGCTTGCACGGCCAGGACATTAATCTGGGTCCTTTCCGTGTCTTCCTAGAAGGACACCCATACGTGAACATGAGCAGCAAGGCCCCAACAACCAGTTCTTCCCCCACTTGTGTCTAGAACCCTCAGCCCACATGGCCTCTCAGGGAGAGGAGCCCTGAGTGGTCATTTCTCAAGTTCATCCTGCACCTCTGTCAGAGTCCAGGGCTCACGTCCCAGGATGTCCATAACTTGGGCTTTGCTTTACCAGAGCATGGCTGTTATCAACATCACATTTTATTTACGTACATTAACACTTCAAGAGGCCTAATAAAATCACTGGAGAACAATTAAAAAATAAAACCAGGTACTAACTATGCAAGGTCTTTATAAAGTGCCCTTTCATTTTAATTTAATCAGCCCACACTTTTCTGAATATTTTTTTTTTTTTTTTTTTTTTTGAGACAGAGCCTCAAGCTGTCCCCCTGGGTAGAGTGCCGTGGCATCACAGCTCACAGCAACCTCCAACTCCTGGGCTCAAGCGAGTCTCCCGCCTCCGCCTCCCAAGTAGCTGGGACCACAGGCGCCCGCCACAACGCCCGGCCATTCTTTGGCTGCAGCCGTCATTGTTGTTTGGCGGGTCCGGGCTGGGGATTCGAACCCGTCACCTTAGGTGTACGTGGCTGGCGCCCTAGCCGGTTGAGCCACAGGCGCCGAGCCCACTTTTCTGAATATTGATAAGTAAACAGAACCAGAGAAAGGGCACAGCCTTCCTGACCCTAACATCTAATGTACCATAACAAAATGCATTCCAGCCCTGGGCAGGCTCAGACCCCAACCCCCAGGGAGAGTTGTCTCTGTTATGCAACATCAGTCAAAGCACAATCTGGCTGTTCTTTGACAATAATAAGGCAAGACAGAGGTTGTCAGCTTGCTGCCTCTCTTTGCCCACCAGCGCAAGCTCAGTTCCTGCCTGCTTGCCAGCGAAGACAGGGCTGCGAGTCTCACCTCTGGTGGGCTCTCCTCCTGTTCCATCACAAGGGGCTGGGTCACCAGGACACCAAGGAGGGTGGCCCACGTTTCTTCAAACTGGGTACGACTGGTCCATCCTACAAATACAAATGTTACATCAGACAGAATTTGATGTCTGGGTGTGTCCAGGGAACGTTGATAGCTATGCTGACAGGGTATTACCTCTGGAAATGGCACAGCACCAAGGCCACCTCAGACGGTAAATACTTTAATCCTAATAGCAATTCTTGGATATAGAGGACAATTCTCTCCATTTTAGCAACAAGAAAACAGAAGCACACCGAAGGCAGCTGTGCAGTTTCAGCCACACAACATGTGGACAGTGCAAGCAGCTTCTAGCCTGGGCAGCCTAGTCAGCCCAGCTTGTAGACTCAAAGACAGTGCAGGGACCACCACATAGGCTACACCTGAGTAGGGCTAGAGCCACTCACCAGAGGGGCTAACAGTCTTTCTTACACCCAGCCCTGAGATTGGATGCACAACCCCCCACTCTGGAGACCACTCTGAGGGTGAATTGTGTGGTATGAGGACTCTCTTAGGAAAGCTGTTAGGATTGAAAAGTCAAAGCAGTGGTTTCTCTGACCCTGCCTGGAAGAACAAATCAAAAAAGAATGTATCAGATAAGAAACAAATATTCAGGGTAAGCAGCTCTGACAGACCCTTCTCAAGAACTGTCATCGGCTCGGTGCCTGTGGCTCAAGCGGCTAAGGCGCCAGCCAGCCACATACACCTAAGGTGGCGGGTTCGAATCCCTAGCCCGGGCCCACCAAACAACAATGATGGCTGCAACCCAAAAATGGCCAGGCGTTGTGGCAGGCACCTGTAGTCCCAGCTACTTGGGAGGCTGAGGCAGGAGACTCGCTTGAGCCCAGGAGTTGGAGGTTGCTGTGAGCTGTGATGCCATGGCACTCTACCCAGGGGGATAGCTTGAGGCTCCGTCTCAAAAAAAAAAAAAAAAGAACTGTCATCAACGACCTACATTCAAAGTGGCACCTCATGAATGGTTGTTTTTGAGGGCTGTGCTGAAAGTCCTCATCATAACCCAGGGGATGGTCACTGTGTCACTCATGGCAAGCCCAGAGGGACAGGGAGGGACAGGCTGTGATGCTGAGGATGGGAGGATTAGTGCACTGAACAACAGGTTCTCCTTGGTAAACTGGACACAGAACGGGGTGGGAGACAGATTTAGATCTGGACAGATACACAGTGACAAACATGTATGATAATTTACATAAGGAAAAATGAGAAAACAAAGGAAAAATGGGTAAGAGCAAAGGTGAATATCAGAAATGGACTGTGGACTTGTCTTGGGTTATGTGTGTCTGACTGGCCATTCAAACATGAGGATGCTTAAGTAAGAAAAAGGGGAGACCAGGAGGCTACCTGATAATACCTTTAAGGACAAGACAGAAGAGAAGCTCCCGAGGTACGTGGCTTTAGAGACCTGCTCAGATTTATTCGGGTAGGATGATTAACTGTCTAGTTGACTAAAGGGAAAGGGGAAGTAGTAAGGTGTCTGCTGCTAGAACCATCTAGAATAAAAATAAACACAAAATCTGCAAAAGCCTGAGGGACTAGGGTGGACCCAACGGTGGAGTCAGTGCCATGCTGGACTTTCTAGGACATGACACGAACTTTCCAGGCAACACCATGGCAGGGCACAGCCGTCAAGAATTTATTGATTACAATCCCACCATCAGATCATACCTCTAGTTGTAAAATGGAGGCAAAAAGGGACAACCTGTATTGTTCTTCAGAAAAAAGAGAAGAATCCTGATAAGAACACTACTAATGCCATCATTTTTTGAGATGCTATGTGTATCTCTTTTTAATTTCTAAATCTGCAACAATTCCAGCTTGGCACCTGTAGCTTAGTGGTTAGGGCACAAGCCACATACACCAACGCTGGCAGGTTCAAACCCAGCCCCGGCCTACTAAACAATGACAACTGCAACAACAACAACAATAAAATAACCAGGCGTTATAGCAGGCATCTGTAGTCCCAGCTACTTAGGAGGCTAAGGCAAGAGAATTGCTTAAGCCCAAGAGTTTGAGGTTGCTCTGAGCAGTGATGCCACAGCACACTTCCAAAGGCGACACAATGAGACTCTTGTCTCAATAAAAAAAAAAAGACTAAATCTGCAAAAGAGTTTTTCCCATGAATGGTCAACAATGTTTCCCATTTTACAGACAACAAAACTAAGGTCCTACAGATTAAATGATCTCCCTGTTCAGCTAAAGGTTTGCAGCAGAGCCAGGGCTATCTGTGCTCCTGGTTGACCTGTGCATTCTACCCTCTGGCTCCTGAGGAAGGTGAGTAGCCAGAGACTCGAACTAACATCTGTCCCTATCTGCTCATTCTACATTTTGAGAAGATGGCATTAGGCTGGGAACATAGGAAACATTCCAAGACAATCGCTGCCACTGTTATCTTAAGTGCCTAACAAGAAGGCAGAAACTGGCTTCCTCTTATCAATTACATGCACACTTCCTGACTTCAAACAAGCTTGGCAGAAAAAAGCCTCTGGGATTAAACTCACATAGACTGAAATTTGAACCTAATTTCTGAGTATAATGGGGAGTTTTGGTTTGCTATACACTACAAAATGGATTCATGTGGGTTTTTATCATTCTCATGACCCCAAATCATTTTTGGAATCAAAAGAGAAAAGTTCAGCACTGGAGCTTTGGGTTTCCTCATGGTAGATAAATGAGATGTAAGGTGACCCCGCACGAGAGATTGCAAGGGTACCTAGTGTGTTGATTCGGTAGATGAACTCCTTGAAGACTTCTTTTTCTTGGAGAAACTCCACGGGGATCTCTGGGTATGCTGTGCCAAAATCCCCTCCTGGTTTGGGTGACCACCCAAGCTTCCACACCTGAAAAGATGAAAAAGAAAGAACATTACCCCAGTTGAGCCAAGACAGCCATACCATGAGGAAACCAAGATAGGCCACTGCTCCCAGCCAGGTATCCTTCCTGCCAGGCAGAACCTGCCTCCATGTGACTCCCCAGACATTCCAAGGGACCGGGCACCTACCTTCTACAGAACATGGCTCTGAGTCCCTGGCCTGAGTCTGCCCCCTGAGCCACCTGGCTCCAGGTTCTGCCACACACCCCACTGAGGCAGGCTGCTCACTGACGGTGCTAGAGAGGTTGTGGGCAGGAGTTACAGGTAGCACCACACACCCACAACTGACAGATGGCATGTGGGGACAAAGGCAAGCCTGAGTCAAGTTCAGCCTTACACATAAGTATTTACTGGCAGCAGGCACAAGAGATCCATGTGTCCCTTTCTGTGAACTCCATGAAGCTCAGTTCCCTGTGCATGAAGTGCTCACACAAGCACTGTGCACAGAGGGTCCCCTGTTCCAGCCGCAGGCTCAGCTGACATCCCTTCCATGAGGTGACAGAGGACCCAAGTGGCACATACAGTCTGTCTGTGGGCCAAGGGGCTCTATCTACATTAATAGTCAGCTAGCCCTCACCTCACCACAGGAAAGCCTCTATATCTATCTGTTAACGCTCCCCTGAGCCTCAAAACCCATGGGTGCATATCCAGAGGGAGACCTGGCAGTGCCCATCACAGAGGCCTTTCCAATCAGGGCACCCCTCAGTGATGTGGCTGGAGAGCTTACGGGAGGAATACTACCTCCAGCATGCAGCCTGTGCCAGTGTGTCCTTAGGACGTTCCAGACAGTGTGACCTCTATCTAGACTAGGTGTCCTCAAACTGTGGCCCGCCTAGGACATTTATACGGCCTGCCAGGTGTTTTTGCCACCACTGCCTGTCCTGCTTAGCAGCCGACTCATCCCAGGGTCCATAGTCCGGCCCTCCAACAGTCTGAGGGACAGTGAACTGGCCCCCTGTTTAAAAAATTTGAGGACCCCTGATCTAGACTGTGCCTTCCTGCAGGAACTCCCTGAGCCCCTCTAGAGAAGCAGTGGCTGTCTCAGAACCTGCAGTGATCCCTGGTGCTCAGAGAAAAGGGCAGAAAGCGCAGCCCATGCAGCGATGACAGCTGCTTCCCCGGCAGCTCCTCCTGCTCCCTTCTCAGAAAGGCCCAAAGCCCCTGCTCAGCAATTGGTCTAGATAGCCAGGCCACCGGGATTTTCCTTGGAATAAGCCCCCATCTGGAATACCTTCATGCCCCATGGCAAAACCTTTCTTATCCCTTAGAGTCAAGCAAACACACCTTCCTGGCTGTAGGCTCCCCAGTCTTGCATACCTGACAGGCCCGTTGACAGGCAGAAACAAGCACCTTCCCTGGGGACTTGGCTTTGTGTTCTGGCCAAATTTTCCTACTGATTCAAGCCTCTGTCCTGCTGGAGGAGGACTCTTGCCAGTAAGGAATTCATTCCTCCTCTTACTTCCACAGGCTGGGGGCTGATGTAATTTCATGGGAGAGAGGGCAGTCCACACCCACCAACCTGCACCTTTCTCAAGCTAAGCTCTTTATGTTGTCTGAAAACAAGAATCCTGGTCAACATTTCCTATTTTTAATTGATTCTGAAGACATTTCAAAAAAGGAATTGCAAAAGTGGTTATAGCAAAATGCATGAATAATCTCCAAAGGTGACCACAATTAGAGGAAGACACTCACGTGAGGGGGTATAACTACTCGTCTGCCATTAAACAAACTGGTCTACTTTAGAATCCATGGGTGGGAGATAAAATCTTAGTGATGTTAACACTTTAACCAGTATTTCTACCACACATTACACCTGAGGGAACCAGACAGGTGTCAAAACCACAGGCCAGGAGACGTCTGGCCACAGCAAGGCAGCATCTAGCAAGGCAGCGTCTGAGTAGAAGAGACTCCCTCACCACTGCAGCAGGCCCAGCTTGGCCCCAGGCAGCCTGTGTACTTCGCCTTGCTTTGGTCTTCTATAAGGGAACAACAGACTCACCAGGGGGGGCACACGCGTGTAGCTGTTGACGAGGGGTAAGCGGGCCAGGCTGATGACGATATTCTTGAGCACAGGGGTGAGAAACGCTGGCACACTGCTATTCCTCTTGTGACCCAAGGCCAATACCGACTGCAGAGACTCCACCATTTCTGCTATCATCTCGCAGGCTGAGGTGACATACTGGGGATCTGAACAAGCACCCGCGGTCAAGAAAGGACTTTCTGTCAGAACACACCCCAAACAGTACAGAAGGCACCACCTCCCCAGTGCTCAAGCCAGTATGTGGATTCTACTTGTCCCAAAAGCCTGTGCATCTCACCTCCTGCCTATCACCCAAAGCATGCGATTCTCTCCATTTCTGCTAGGATTGCTACAATGGTCTTGAACCTGAGCTCTGCCTTAGTCCCCAGCCCTCTTGCCCACCATCCATGACGCAGCCAGCTGTAGCTTGCTAACACACAAATGCAGCCCAGTGGCCCTTAGCTTCAAACACTTCCCTTAGGACACCTCCCCTGCTCTCCAGCTTCCTCAGGGTCTCCCAGGACTCTGCTTGTCCCTAAGCTAATATGCAAAGAAACCACATTGTAACCCCTGTTTCACTCTCTCCCCTGGATTGCGGTGATTGATGGGTGGGGGTTCTGATGGAACTCCTGAGGCAGAATGTTGAGGAAAACTCCATACCCTTAGAAAGAACCACAGCACTGGCCTGTCAGTGTCTTGAAGGCAGGGACTGTTCCTTATTCACTCTGAGTCTGCCATATTGTATGTTCTAAAAAATTATTTGTTGAGTTGATAAATGTATAGTAGATGGACCGTATCCATAGTCCATGAGATTCAACAGTTTAGGCGACTTCCTAATACAGAGAAAGAATTCTTATTGGACTTAAGGAATCAAGCCCCAAGCTAAGAAAAATGAGGCCGGCTTTAATATTTATTGGCCAACTTTTGAAAGTATCATCCTATCAAGATAATTTAAAAAAAAACCCCACCAAACTTCTTCCTCAGGCCAGAACTGAATTTAGTGGCCTAAAGACGACTGTGAGGAACAAGCACAGTCACATTAGCCCAAACTGGGGGCACTCTGGCTAGCGGGGCTGCCACTGTGACCCTAACACTGGAAATGTCTCGGTATTTTAGAGCCAAAAAATTCAAATTATAACTACAATCCTCGTAGTATCTGCTGTGCACTTATAACAAGACCAGACCTCCCAGGTACTCAGGGTGCTTAATGTCCTGGGTCCTCACACCAGCCTGTGAGGTTGGGGCTGCTCCTGTGCTCACCACAGGAGCCCAGGAGAAACACCTGGAGCTACCACTCCGCTAGAAAAGGCCACGCATGTGGGTGCTGTCACGGTCCTCAGGTAGCAACAGAAATCATGAACTTACAAACTAAAGGCTGAGGGAACCTCAGAGGGTCTGCATAAAAACCCACCATGTATTGAAAACGCTGATGCTTTTGGGTGACTCTGCAACCACAAAACCTTGAACAAGGAAATGGAAGAAAAAAATATACGCCTAAGACTGAAGACAGGACTGCTCGAAAGCTAGCACGAAAAGCATTTAGACAGTTATGAATGAAAGGCATGCTGGGTATTCCAAGTAAGAATGTTCCATGAAAAGGATGGGGCCACTGGTGGGGTGTCTCCTCATCTTTGCGCGGGACAGGCTGCAGGTGGCATTCTCAACCAGCAGCTGGGAGAAAGGAGTTCAGATGGCCCCGGTAGCCTGGAGGGCCCTGTGAGGATAAGGAGTCACATGGGCAAAAAATTTTCCTTCCAACCAGCATATTGAGACCATTTCCCTATTTAAATGTCTACTCTAGAATCAGGAGGAAAGTACATGAAAAGCTGTAGTACGTATCTAAGTCTAAAATTGGTTTAAATAGTTAGGATTTAGGTTTGGCGTTTCCTTTCTTTTTTTGAGACAGAATCTCTGTTACCCAAGCTACAATGCCATGGTGTCATCATAGCTCACAGTAACTTCTGACTCCTGGTTCGAGTGATCCTTCTGCCTCAGCTTCCCAAGTACCTGAGACTATAGGTGCCTACCACCAACTGGCTAACTTTCCTATTTTTTTGTAGAGATGGAGCTGGATTTTTTTCTGTAAGCAGGCATTTTCTTTTAAAAAATCCAATGCCTGGGCATGGTGGCTCACACCTGTAATCACTTCAGGAGTCTAAGACAGGAGGGTTGCTTGAGGCCAGGAGTCTGGGATCAGCCTGGGCAACACAGAGAGACCCTGCGTCTACAAAAAAATTTAAAAACTAGTCAGATGTGGTGGAATGCACCTGTTGTCCTAGCTACTCTAGGGC
Source organism: Otolemur garnettii (assembly GCF_000181295.1). Lineage (NCBI taxonomy): Eukaryota > Metazoa > Chordata > Mammalia > Primates > Galagidae > Otolemur > Otolemur garnettii. Next base: position 2,004,596 of record NW_003852593.1, on the reverse strand, counting down.
TGAGGCAGGATGATCCTCTGAGTTTAGGAGCTCCAGGTTGCAATGAGTTATGACTACACTAGGGCCTGGGGGATAGAGTGGGACTCTGTGTCTTTAAAAAAAAAACCTACTCCCACTTAACAAGCATAATGTAAGTGTATATGGCACACCTTTTAGATGCAGGACATAATACAAGAGGGACTCTATCTAATAAATGCAAATATTGTAACCTAGTTGTTTGTACCCTCGCATTAATTCTGAATTAAAGAAATCCACCGAGGAGACAGCTGAAACAGACGCTCTGTGTACCAACTATTCACATGAGCATTCCCACCAGCTTCAAGTCCCTTAGTGTTTCTATGTATTGATTCATCACTTGATAAACATTTGTTCATCACTTATATAGGCCAAGCATTAACTCCTTCCTCCCACCCCCAAGCATTAATTTCTGAGAACACAAAGAAGAGAAATGCATTCCCTGCCCTCAGGAGCTCAGAATAACCGCCATCATGTGGAAAGTGGCCTTCCAGAGGAAGGGTGCAGACCCTGTCTGAGGGATGAAGCACATCCAGGAGGATTTCCCCAGCTACCCGCTGAGTCAAAGACAGACTCATGGAGCCAGGGACTTAAGCCAAGGGAAGATGGACTAAATCCCGCTCGGGTTCAGAGAGAAGCAGCAGGACGCAGCTGAGTAGAGCATATTTTCCTGAGTCCAATGCACAGTTACCACTTACAAGTTTTTTTTAAGTTTACCACTTAGAAGATTCTTAAGCCCCCAAAGAAACTTAAGTGGGAAAAATGGGTCCTGAGACTCACTCTGTGTGTTGGGATCCACTTCACCCTCCCCTCTGGTGTCCTTCGGTGCGCTGGGCCTTCTTTCTGGACTAAGAAGCTGCTCTCCAGGCTGCACGGCAACTGTGAGCACAGCAGAACAAACACAAGACCTTCCAACACCCTAATCAGTCCTCTTTATTCAAAATTTCACATTTGTGTAGCTTCACCAAAATTCAAAGGGATAGACTATGTCAAATGAGGTCTCAATTACCTAGAATTGATTGTAGACAAATAGGCAACACCAGACTCAGGTACCAAACTCTGGGATCATCGTGAATGTATGAGGAGTTGTGTGTCTACATTCAGATTCTAATCTTGCCACTGGCTACTGTTTGCCCTCTCTCACCCTGAAGGCTTTTATTAGACTACTCACAATTCATTATTGCTAAAAGCATCACTACAACCCCCAAGAAGTCTGTTATTTTTTTTTTTTTTTTAGACAGAGCCTCAAGCTGTCCCCCTGGGGTAGAGTGCCATGGTATCACAGCACAGCAACCTCTAACTCCTGGGCTCAAGCGAGTCTCCTGCCTCCGCCTCCCAAGTAGCTGGGACCACAGGCGCCCGCCACAACGCCTGGCTATTTTTTTTGTTGCAGCCATCATTGTTGTTTGGCGGGCCTGGGCTAGATTTGAACCTGCCACCTTAGGTGTATGTGGCTGGCGCCTTAGCCGCTTGAGCCACAGGCGCCGAGCCAGAAGTCTGGCTTTTAAAAATGAATCCTTGGATCTTCATTTTCAAGTTGCCTACAAATGCACAGATGGAAACAATGATAAACATCCAGACACCACTCTACAATGTTTAATTTTAAAACACAAAACTTCAAAACACCCTCTAATATACAAACTGTAACATCCACCTTTTTAAAAGTTTTGGCTCATGACCCTTGTTGAGGATACTGCCCTTGGAAAGAATCAGCTACTTTTACTTTATAGCATATTACTGTTATGATGCATTATAGAAACAAGCATTTCAGTGCCAACAGAAAACAAGTCATCTTTTGAATAACTAAGACCAAAGATCAAAGGGACATAAAATTTGGCAGTTTTTAGGACAGCTGTAATGCCAAAATCTGTACAAAATGACTGGAAAAGCAAATTCAAGTTAAATTTTTGCAGACTCGAAGACACACTTTACTCCCAGTTCCTAACTTAGTACCTTGCAATAAATGCCACAGAATAAAAATGTTTGAGAACTTCATTTGTTGCTGATTACTGGTTCACTTGACCCAGGATAAAACCCACTCATGAACTTGCACTCACTGGCTCGCAAGATGAAGTGCACACAGTGGATGAGGGAGCAGGCGTGGGTCACGGACTCTGTGGAGGCGATTACACTCCAGAGGCTGGGCAGCTGTAGAGCCAGGCAGCAGCAGTCCAGCCCTGCTTGGAGGTCCAGACTCAGTGGGATCTGCTCGTGGATTAGATGCCATGACAGGGCCTAAAGGGGAAGAGCTGTGTTCAGGAACGGCTCCACGCGTACTCTGTGTCATGCGGCCTACAGGGAAGCAGGGCAGCCCTCAGCTGTGGGGAACTGTCCAGAGCACCCAGAGGCCATTCCAGCAAGCACAGCTTTGACCTAGCTGTCCCCACTGCCATCCCAGGCTCCCTTACACTCAGTCCAGACCCCGTGATTCCCCAGAGTTCCAGCCCCTTTTCTGCCAGAATGCCCCTCCTGACTCTGGCCCCTCCTTTATCTTTCAGTGTCAGGGGCACTTCTCTTTTAGAAAATGCTCCTGGGCCACATCACCACCAGGCAAGAGGCCAGGGTAGCTGCTATCATAAACACAGAGACTGCATTTCAGAGCATGAGCTCTGGGAACAACAGAACTTAGGTTCAAATGCCAAACTGCCACTTCCCCACTGGGTGAACCTGGGCAGGTGTCTGAACCTCCCTAAACCTTGCTTTCCTCATCTGTAAGATGGGAACAACACAGCCCATCTTACAAGATGACGTGCATTAGGGGCGTCACCCTACACACAGTGGCATAGAGCACAGTAGCAGCAATCACCCTGCTCTATCATCTCATAGCTGCATTCCCACCCTCCCCTTAAGCTGAAACCTGAATGAGGACAGGGAGGACAGACAGCCTGACTCAACCTGGTCCAGAGCATGTGTTTCCTCATCACCCTGTCAACGACTGCACGACACCCACGGAAGACCTCCCTCCCTCTGGTGTGAAGTGGCAGACAAAGCCCTCCTGGGTCAGCCATGGTGCTGTGCTGAGGGCAAGTGGCACAGCCTGGCTCTTTAGAGATTTAGGCCTATGCATGTTTTGGGAGCTAATTGTAAGTGCTAACACAAACACACAAAAACAAGAATTAGGATCCAGCTCAGCATTTATAGCTCAAGTGGCTAAGGTGCCAGCCACATATACCAGAGCTGGTGGATTTGAATCCAGCCCAGGCCTACCAAACCAGAAAGACAACTACAACCAAAAAAAAAAAAAAATAGCTGGGCATTGTGGTGGGCGCCTGTAGCCCCAGCTACTTGGGAGGCTGAGGTAAGAGAATCACTTAAGCCAGGAATTGTAATGCCAGGGCATGCTACCCAGGGAGACAGCTTGAGCCTCTGTC
>NW_003852593.1:1996102-2001043 GCF_000181295.1 Otolemur garnettii | reverse complement strand
GGGCATGGTGGCGGGCGCCTGTGGTCCCAGCTACTTGGGAGGCGGAGGCAGGAGACTCGCTTGAGCCCAGGAGTTGGAGGTTGCTGCGAGTTGTAATGCCATGGCACTCTACCCAGGGGGGATAGCTTGAGGCTCTGTCTCAAAAATAAAATAAAATAAAATAAAATAAAAAATAATACATGACATTTATAGGGATGAGAAGGGGTGTCCTGCAGATCCCCAAAGGTCACTGTAAGCAGCTATTGGGGGAAGAATGCACACACCTGTTAAGGGCACCTTTACAATGGCAGTCACTTGTTGTTGGGAAGAAGAGAGAGGGAACTTGACTGGTCAGAGCTCTTGGTTTTCAAATAAAACTGCTTTATTCTTTCTAGAGCTGGTCACATGCCCCTCCCCACAGAGACTGAATTGCTCATTTGCTTTTCTTACCTCGAGGGTCATCACCACAAACTTGACTGTGTCCCTCTCCTTCTCCGGAGGAAGGTGCAGATGACTGGGTAGCTTGGAGACCACCATCAGGTACTGTGCCAGGGCCCGAGCCAGTGTGGTCAGGGACTGATACCACGTGGCATCCCCTGAAAGAGAAGGTCTTTGTGGGTGGGTACAGCTACTGGTATGGGCCTTTACCTCTGAGAAGTAGGCGACAGTCTTTGAGAGTCTGATGGGAGCTCAAGACATCACTCCTTAGCAGGGCACCCACACACCCACTCCACTGTCCAAGTCTATCCTGTCCTTCTATAAGGGCTCAGAACCCTGCCTATGTCAATGAATAACAAAAAGGCAAACACACAAGAAACTCAGAACTTAATTAAGAAGCCTAGCACTGATTCTTGGTTATCTTCATAAATGCCTTCCCTATAACAGATCAATGGCATTTACTATGTATTTGCTTGGTAAAAAGTGGAGTACTGACCCTGCAACAGTTTTTAAAAATAAAAGAAGGTTTTGTTTTAATTACCAAATAGATCACTCAGCTTGCTCCAGTAAGTTGTGGGCCCTGAAGGGAGGCAGGGCTGGAAGACATGGTGGACAGCAGGAAGCTGCTGAACAAGGCTGGCCACACGGCCCAGAGTCACTTCACAGGCTGCTTCAAAAAGAGGACTCTTCTGGCCAGCAGAAATCTCACCCATGCCTAGGCTTAAGCATGGAGCTAATAGGCTTAGGTTGAACTCCTGAAATCAGAACATTAAAGGTTAAGCAAATGACGACAGAGATCGTAAGTTTTTAAAGGCAATACAAGAAATACAAGAATTGATAATGCAAATGTTTATGAGCTAATATAGATTAGTACATCATAAAGAATGTCTTTTAAGAATTTTCTATTTGGGCGATGCCTGTGGCTCAGTGGGTAGGGTGTCAGCCCTAATATACCGAGGGTGGCGGGTTCAAACCTGGCCCCAGCCAAACTGCAACAACAACAACAACAATAAAAAAGAATATTCTATTTTACATCTGTTATAAACTTTAAGCAATTATCTTTAACACATGCTCAGAAAAATATATTTCACCCTTTCTGCACTTTAATTTTAAAGTAACATTGTTTTTGAATTTGTTTGAAATAGAAACATCAGTATGACAAAATTTTAATCGATAGGAAATCAAAGCTAATGTGCCATCCAAGAACTCAGCGACACATCAGATGTTCCTAGAGTTTGAAAAAGATGTTCAAAGCAGCTGAAATAAGTCAAAATAGCCATATAAATGCCAAAATTGGGATTGGAAAAACAGCATTTTATATAACAATTTCTATTGTGTTTTGCCAACTTTTTTTTAAAGCCATTTAAGGACTTGGGGGGGGGACCAATTTGGGGGGCAGAACATCAATCTTAGTTTAATATTCAGAAAAGCATCATCAGTGTCCCAAATTGAACTTTCTTGTTACAGCCAGGACCTTTCAAGCTGCTAAAACCCAATTAGCAAATTTGAAAAGAATCCAATAAATTGGTTACCAAGCAAATTTATCATTCAGTAAAATAGTTTTCATAAATCTTAAGATAAACTGAATTTTAGCAAACTGAGTTTGGGCAAATTTTCCAGTATACTTCTTGTTTTCAAGTCGATCAACACCACAACTCCAGACCACAGGGGTGCTGCCTTCCTTCCCTGTGCTCCTGTGAGTGCCTGGAGTCTAGTCCTTGAGCCACACCATTCCCACCCCAAGAGGTCCTGTCAGCTCCCTGCCCTAGAGGTCTGAGAAGACACCTGGGGCAGTGGCTGCACCACCTCTGAGGGAGACCCATCAGAGGGGCAAGGACAGGGATGTTGACGCTCCGCAAGGCCTCCTTGGCCAGCTCTGCCTGATACCTCCTGGGGTAGGGTAGGGGAAGAGCCTCACTATTCTAGTGTGGGATGGGAGAAGGAACCTTGCTACATCCAGGGGTCTACTATTAGACTACTATCTTACTATTGAAGATCAACTTCCGAAACACCACAAACAAGTTCTTTAAATCACAAAGACCCTGCGTTGAAGCCGATAGCACAAATGCTGCCTCACTGCCCATCTGTTGTCTGACCTGCTAGCTCAGGTGGTCAGTTCCTGTGTCTGTTCCTCTGGTTGAGGCACAGAGCTCTCACCCAAAACCATAGGGGTTTCCATCGACGTGTTTTCAAAACTCATGCAGCTTCCTCTTCCCTGCTTCCCTGAGCTTATAACATTCTCCAGCCCAGGCCTCACTAGAGCGCCCCAGGCCCACACTTGATCCCTCTAGGGCCTCTTGGTGTGTGGTCTCTGCTGTGTCATGTACCCCCAGCATCTTCAGTGACAATATCTCTAAGTCCATCTTGACCTCCCTAATCACTGAAGGGTGCTCTCCATCTTAAAGGCTTTAAATTAGACACTAATCCAACACCTTTCTTCATTAACACTAAAACAAAATAGTGAAAAGTGACTGTAATCTAAGACTACCCACAATTTCCTTAAATATATAAAAGGCTGAGTCAAAAACAATTGTCTCTTTTTGGATTGTAACATGGCTTAAACAACATGTTTTCCCAGTCTGGATTAGAGTCACCCCACACCCTGTCTTGTTCCCGTCTGTGTTAGTGCTCCCTAGATCCTGGCTGTCCCTATCGAGAGCTGAGTCTTCAACACGTGCTGTTAATAAGCGGGTCACATGATGCTGGAGCAAATCCTCCTGGGAAGTTTAAGTGAAAGCCAGAGACTCCCTGGGCTCCTGCTGCCCCCACGCACCGGGTTCATCATGAAGGCACTCATTTCTTGGGAAGGAATCCGATTCACCAGCTCTGCACCTTCCAGCAGTGCAGAATCTGTCCTAGTCCAACACTGGGATTTGACAAGACACATGTACCAGTCCTGGGGAGAAAAAGGTGGATGAGAGGAATGCACTGGACGACATTCAAGGAGCTTCCCCTGCCTGGGACCAGGACTGTGCCTTGGCTGTTCCCGGCTGTGGCTTATCACACCACAGGTCCTTTCCTCTCAACTGCTGCTACCTGCTTGGATGACCTTCCCTCTGAGCTCCCTAATCCCTTTCAGCTGGTGAACTCTAGGAGTCCTTCCAAAATCAGCTAAAGTGCTGCAGGCTACTGCCCCTTCTCTCTGCCTTTCCCCATCTGATGCTTGACCTGCCACTCTGCTGAGCCACTTTTGCCTTCCTATTCCTGGGCTACTGATTTTTGAAACCTAAGTTCATATTTAACAAAATTCTATCAGGAAGGTAGATACCAAGCTCTACCAAGGCCCCAAAGGGTCCATATCCCTGAGGTGTGAGTGCAGAAGTTGAGGACAATATGCCAAGGTCAGTGGCAGTAGAAGCATCAATTTGCAGGAAGTCAGAAAGCCAAAAGAGTGCAAGGAGAGGGAAGCAGGCCAAACACACTGTGAGCCTGCAGGCCTCAGCTACTCATCTCCTGATTCACCCATCCTGACCCCCTACTCCGGCCACAAGGGTCCCACAGCAGCTCTGCCTTTCTCACTAGGATCCTACCCCTAGACATCTCCACCTCATACCTCAAGCAGAGCTGCTAACAACGTGGGCCCAGGCCAGAACGTCCTAGATCTACTGAGCCTGCCCCCATCCCACGTGTCACACACAGTGACACTGCACACTCACTTTGTCTGGACTCACTGTTTCCAGTGATACATGCCCATCCCCATCCAGCGGGTGGGAAGAGACTGGAGGAGAGGGACTGGGTGAGTCCTGTACAGTGGAAAGACGAAACCTGTCCAGCAAGGAATAGAGCCTTTGGTGTCTGAAAGACAAACATAAATGAAATTAAAGCACAATATAGTTGTGGTGGTTTTTTTGTTTGTTTTTGGAGACAGAGTCTATGTCACCCTTGGTAGAGTGCTGTGGCATCACAGCTAACAGCAACCTCCAACTCCTGGGCCTAAGCGATTCTCTTGCCTCAGCCTCCCAAGTAGCTGGGACTAGGTGCCTGCCATAATGCCCGCCTATTTTTTTGTTGCAGTTGTCATTATTGTCTAGTTCGAACCCACCAGCCTCAGTGTATATTGCTGGCACCGTAACCACTATGCTATGGGCGCTGAGCCAGCACAATTTAGTTTTTAAGTCTTAGTTTCAACTTTGCAAACCAGGATTCTAGAAATACACAATATAAGGAACACTAGTGGTTTCTTAAGGCAATATGCAAGTTATGTAAAATATTTTCTCCAGAGCTATTTTCTCACCAGCACTCAAATAGATCATGATATAAATTCAGGCCCTCACTTACTTTGCATTAATACAGTTTGCACTCCTCCATTGATATTTTTCATAAATTTCACTTATATTCAAATATTTCAATGTACAAAACATGGTATAACAATAAAGGCATTCATAGTAAATGCAAAACAAATAATCTATTCTAAGATCCAATTTCATATACCTCTTGTTTAATCTCCGAATAAGGTACAATTTACAAATTTATGATCCTTTCAAAAAAGAATGCCCTCACCCAGCAAGACAATTACAATCTTTT
>NW_003852593.1:1991223-1995766 GCF_000181295.1 Otolemur garnettii | reverse complement strand
GGTTGCAGCCATCATTGTTGTTTGGCGGGTCCGGGCTGGGGATTCGAACCCACCACCTTAGGTGTACGTGGCTGGCGCCTTAGCCGGTTGAGCCATAGGCGCCGAGCCAATTACAATCTTTTAATCTTCCTTATCTTTATTTAAAGATTAAATCTGCAGTCAAAAGTAATAATAATGATAGTTTGATTTCTCACCATCTGCTATAAAAGTGACTACTTCAAAATGCAAATTACAACCTAACTGACCCTGTAGACTGAAAAACCGTAACGAATTGCAGGCTGCCCACCAAATCATGTCCTCTCCCATTTAAAAATACCACCAACAAGGTACTCGCCACATGCACTGAGGCCGGTGGGTTTGAACCCAGCCGGGGCCTGCTAAATAACAATGACAACTGCAACAACAACAAAAATAGCTGAGTGTTGTGGCAGGTGCCTGTTGTCCCAGCTACTTGGCAGGCTGAGGCAAGAGAATCACTTAAGCCTAAGAATTTGAGGTTACTGTGAGCTGTGATGCCACAGCACTCTACTCAAGCAACATAGTAAGACTCTGTCTCAATGAAAGAAAGAAAGAAAGAAAGAAAGAAAGAAAGAAAGAAAGAAAGAAAAAAAGAAAGAAAGAAAGAAAGAAGTGAAATGAAATGAAATGAAATCAAATCAAATCAAATCGGGCCTATAATCGAAGCACTCTGGGAGACTGAGACCCTGTCTCTAAAATAAATAAAAATTTAAAAAAAAAATAAATAAATAAAAAAGAAAGGAAAAGAAAAAAATAGCTGGGTATTGTGGTGGGGCATGTGGAGTCCTAGCTATTCAAGAGACTGAGGCAAGAGGATCTCTTGAGCCCAAGAGTTTGAGGTTGCTGCGAGCTATGACATCATGGCACTTTACCAGAGGCAACAGAGTAAGACTGTCTCGAAAAACAAATAAAAATAAAAGACTGAAATCACAAAGACTATATTCATTCTGTCTCTCTCTCTCTCTCTCACACACACATTTTCCCCTCATAGAATAAAAAAAAGTAAAAGCTTCTCTTAATCTATTTCACATTCACGGAACTATACTCACACGAGAGATGTAAGGATTTCTTTTTTGGTTTTTTTGTTTATTTGTTTCCTACTTTGAGAACTTTAGCCCGTGAAGGAATATAAGGATTTCTGATAAAGACTTCTAAAAGATTTTTCAAACAAAAGTAAATGACTAAATAGCTATACAGAGATAAAATTTTGACAAGATGTAATTCTTCCATGCTAAGAATTGAGTAATGTTTTTCAGGTTTACCAGCTCTTAGAAATTGGATCACATACTTTGATTTTGCTGAGGTAGAGCTAATAACCTACATTCTCACTTGTCAAACTCTACTTATCCGAGAAGAGGTCACATCAATGTCTACTTCCCCTCAACTGGCTGACAGGAACAGAAGCAGCCTCCACGCACATCACAGATAAAGTGTGACAGTCGTCTCCTACTTGTTATACAGTGAGATTCCATTCTTGTGAGTGCAGGAAGGTTTCCTATCATGTCTCTTCTACAGCAAACCCATCTATAGGGCACATCAGCTTCTTGTCCTGTGATTTATCCTCATACAAATCTATATCCTTTAAATGCCGGATGATCTGAAAATGAACGGTCTAGTGTTCCCAGCATTACCTCTGGGCCAGCCCACTGCGCTGAAGGTACTCCTGGATTCTGTTGAGTTCTTCCCCTGGCAACTGGGCCATGCTGCTCTATAGTGAACAAGAACATACTAGTGAGTTTAATGCATAATGAACAAACATAACCTCACACTCACTTAAAAAGGATAAACTGATGTATATGAATTATTCTAGCAAGGGGCAGACTAGAAACAAGTACAAGCAGCAGACCAGACACACCATGAATGCTATGTGCTTGTGCACGCACTAGCTATTCCCACCAGTAGCCACAAGAAAACCAGGCCTCTGGAAAAAAAATGGAGAGCCAACTGTTTTGCTTACCCTACTAAGTTTTCAATATAAATCACTATCAAAGTGTATTCCTAGTACCTGTAAATTTGCAGCCAAAAGCATTTCTACCCGGCGACAGGCAAGGATGTCCACCATGCGAGCCAGCACACGGAAGTGGGTACACAGAAGCCTGTCCACATACAGCGTGAGCACAGCACCTGACTGGCTGAGATGGATCCCTTCCAGGCACTGCAGAGTTTTCTTCAGAGTGGTTGGCTGAAGTTGGAGGAAAGAAAGGAACAAGAGATGATTACTACGCCAACTGGAAATCAACACTTTAAAAAAAATTTTTTTTAACTTTTTTTTTTGAGACATAGCCTTAAGCTATCACCCTGGGTAGAGTGCCGTGGCATCACAGCTCACAGCAACCTCCAACTCCTGGGCTCAAGCGAGTCTCCTGCCTCTACATCCCAAGTAGCTGGGACCACAGGCACCCGCCACAGCGCCCGGCTATTTTTTGGTTGCAGCCATCATTGTTGTTTTTTGGCGGCCCAGGCTGGATTCGAACCTGCCACCTTAGGTGTATGTGGCTGGCGCCTTAGCCACTTGAGCCACAGGTGCTGAGCCAACACTTTAAAAATTCTAATAAGCCATTTTCAAGGCAGAGGAAACTACAGCTGATGATAGCTGGCAGGGTGCAGACTCACGGACGAGAGGTCCTCACAGCGAGACTGGATGGCCTGGATGAATAGACCACTAGCAGCAGAATTGCGATGAACGGCGCTAATGAAGTCTTGCACTGGAGGCTCCTGGGACAGGCTAATTAGATCTTGAATGTGATTCACAATGAGCCACGTTAAGTGCTCTGAGTCATGGAGGTTCTGACACTGAGGAAAAATATGGAAGGAGCTTTATTTTCAAGCACACAGGAAGAGAACAGATATTAATGCCACAGAAAACAATAGAAAGGATAGGAAGGAAAAAACAAATTCTAAATATAAACCTCCCTGAAAAGACGATATCTGAGCACAAGTCACTGAAGAGGCAGGAGACTTGATTCACAAAGCCCATCACCTCCAGCCCTGTATTGCAGCAGAGGCCTACGAAGTCAGACCCTGCTGAGGAAATAGGTTGGCACAGGCCAGCACACACAGTCAAATCTGGCAAACAGCCAAATGTTGGAGGCGGGAGGTGAGCCCAGTGTGATCCTCAGGCAGAGGGGCCGCCCTCATAAGCTCCTGTCCACGGCTCCCCCACTCTCCTGGGGGCTCGCCAGCCTCTTGAGCAGTGTCCTCCAGTTACTCTTTCTTTAACTTTCTAACAGTTCAATGAAAAAAAAAATTCACTATCATTGCTATAGTTTTGAAAGAATTCCTGAATCCAAACTGTAAGTGGGGCTTGGTGCCTGTAGCTCAGTGAGTAGGGTGCTGGCCACATATACCAAGGCTGGTGGGTTCGAGCCTGCCCCGGGCCTGCTAAACAACAAAGACAACTGCAACCAAAAAATAGCCGGTGTTGTGGTGGGTGCCTATAGTCTGAGCTACTCGGGAGGCTAAGGCAAGAGAATCACTTAAGCCCAAGAGTTTAAGGTTGCTGTGAGCTGTGACGCTACAGCACTCTACTGAGAAGACATAGTGAAGACTCTGTCTCGAAAAAACAAACAAAAAATGGATCCCACATAATGAATGAATATTAAATGAAAAAAATTCAAGTTAACGTTTATAAGGAAATAAAAATATCCATTCTTAAACATGTAGTCTTTCATTTTAATTCTAAATCAATTCCTTGACATCTGATTGACGATTAATATTTGACAATACATAGTAACCTTTAACCGAAATACTTAGGAGCAGAAACATTCTGAGTTTCAGATTTTGGGATATTTGTAAAGAACTTGCTGCTTGAGCATCTCAAATCCAAAAATAACCTCCAATGAGCCATTTCCTCTGAGCAACATAACATGTCCATGCTCAAAAATTTTGGATTTTGGAGCATTCCAGATTTTAGACTTTCAAATTTGGGATGCTCAACCTATATTCACTTATGAAATTAATATCTCTTTTTCTTCCACTTCTATGAAAACCAGCATTATATAACTAAATAATTTCTCAAAAGTAGAACAAGATAAAAAAAACTGTTTCAAAATCAAGGCTGAAAAACAAAAAGTGAATATTAACAAACAGCTATCATCATAAAACATCTCTATGGTAACAGCTGGCACAGCTGAAGATATCTACTTCCTTTCTGATTCAAAATACTTAACACCATTTCACTGTATGACAGCAATATATATAAGATACCATGGCTGTAACAAAGAAATGCATGTTTGTATACAGGTATGAAAAAAGTATTAAATCCAGACCAAAATGTATTATCAAGTCATCTTTGAGTAATTACAGGAATTTTTTTCTTCTACGTATTTGATTTTTATAAATTCACCATAGTAAACATGTAATACTAGTTTTATGGTTACAAACGCCATGAAAGTTCTAAAAAGAATGCCATTCAAATAGGTTGAATATTGAATTTTTTTTTTTTTTTTTGAGACAGAGCCTCAAGCTATCCCCCTGGGTAGAGTGCCATGGCATCACAGCTCACAGCAACCTCCAACTCCTGGGC
>NW_003852593.1:1978241-1989978 GCF_000181295.1 Otolemur garnettii | reverse complement strand
AAAAAAAAAAATTATTATTCCATTGTTTCCCGTGAATTAACAGAGATGTACAATATTACATATGGCAACGAGTAGTTGCTAGTGTTTGCTGAATGAGTGACACCTGGATGAACCCTTCACAGAACACAGTCTTGGGCTAGAGGGCATGTCTGGTTTTGAATTACATCACAGCGAGATCAAACATTAATTCTTTCTTTTTTTTTTTGCAGTTTTGGCCAGGGCTAGGCTTGAACCCACCACCCCCGGTATATGGGAACAGCGCCCTACTCCTTGGGCCACAGGTGCCGCCCTCAAACATTAATTAGTATTTTGATACCCCCCGCCCATTTTGTTTTTGTTTTTTTTAGACAGAGTCTCACTTCATCACTCTGATGTTGACTACTATCCCCCTGGGTTGAGTGCCATGGCATCACAGCTCACAGCAACTTCAAACTCCTGGGCTCAAGCAACCCTTCTGCTTCACCCTCCGGAGTAGCTGGGGCTACAGGCACCCGCCATAATGCCTGGCTAGTTTTTCTACTTTATTTTTATTTTTCAGACAGAGTCTCACTTTGTCACCCTCAGTAGGGTGCTATGGTGTCATAGCTCACAGCAACCTCCAACTCTTGGGCTGAAGCAATTCTCTTGTCTCAGCCTCCAAGGAGCTGGGACAATAGACACTCACTACAACGCTCAGCTATTTTTAGAGACAGGGTCTCACTCTTGCTCAGACTGGTCTCAAGCTCAGACGATTCACCTGCCTTGGTCTCCCATACTGCTATGATTACAGGCATGCACCACTATGCCCAGCCTGTAGTTTTTCTATTTTAGTAGAGACAGGGTCTTGCTCTTGCTCAGGCTGCTCTCAAATTCCTGAACTGGAACAAATCACCTGCCTTGGCCTCCCAGAGTGCTAGGATTACAGGCATGAGCCACTGGCAGGGTGCTAGGCAGTCTTGTTCCAGAGGATCCACGCCATGCCCTGTTCACAGGGGTTTCTCTGCCCACTCCTCCCATTTCCAGGCACTTCCACACTTACCACATAATCGCAGAAGAGAATAAGAGCTCCTCTTCGCACTATCTCTCTATTGCACACTCCAAGTTTGTCTGCCAAGTCAGAATGCTCCTCTTCTCCAGACATCTGGGGACTAAGTAACTTCGTGCTGGACAGACTGTGTCTTCTAGAAGGAGCAATAGATGCATTGACAACATTTCTGGATAGTACAGTGTGCTTATTTGCAAAATACAAGATGATTATGTTTAATTCTAGTTCTGAAACAAATTATTTTAAATACTGCCACATCAAAATGATGCATGTGTAACATATACTCTTAATTATCTTTTTCTGAGCTACATATAAACCAAAGCTGAAAAACGAAAGAAACTAGAGAATTTAACAGGCAGAAAACAATAAAAAAATGCTTGACTAAAAGGCAAAATCTACCATAAAGCTGAACATTCAACAAGCACTTTTATTTCAGAATTCACAGTAGCTGTGTTTGATAACCAAGCAATTGTCTTTGCAATTCCCCATCTGCCAGAAGGAAACCCTTCGTCTCTTCTATCTCCTGCAGTTCCCACTGCAGTGTCCTCCAGCATGTGCAGGGCATGCGCCGTGGAGACTGCTGAAAGCACTTCCTCCCCACTGATGATGGATATTTTACTGCATATTTACCTCCTCTCACTTGGTCTTTTTTCTTTTTGAATAGGTGGGAATTATAACCTTTGAGAGCCTGACTCCAGTCCACATACCCAAACCAACCCTCTGACTTCTGGGTCTGATCTCAAACAATATCCTTCCATGGTGGCATAGAGCCTTAATGGGGAAAGATAGAGGTTCTATCAGGGCAAGAATATTCTGAAATATGTCAATTTTTCCTATAATTCCTTAGGATTTAGAAGTGGAGGGGTAGTAAAAAAAATTCCTACAGATTTATTAAACTACCATGCCTCTGTTTTTCCATTGGTGACTGGATAGCAACCGTGAGACCCACCCAACCGGATGCCACTCAGCAGCCGAGCTCACAAACAAGGTGCTCTATTTTGTATCTCGTACTTCTAGTGGTTCACTCTTATTGAAATAAAACATTTTTGGCTCGGTACCCGTGGCTCAAGCGGCTAAGGCGCCAGCCACATACATCTAAGGTGGCGGGTTTGAATCCCCAGCCCGGACCCGCCAAAAACAACAATGACAGCTGCAACCAAAAAAAAAAAAATAGCCAGGCGTTGTGGCGGGCGCCTGTGGTCCCAGCTACTTGGGAGGCGGAGGCAGGAGACTCGCTTGAGCCCAGGAGTTGGAGGTTGCTGTGAGCGTGATGCCATGGCACTCTACCCAGGGGGATAGCTTGAGGCTCTGTCTCAAAAAAAAAAAAAAAAGAAATAAAACATTTTCAGCCCCTGCCACACACAGCTGGAGAAACAAGATCCCAAGGTTTCAACAGGAGCAGTTCTGCTCCCTAGAGGATATTTTGGACATTTCTAAGGGTGTTTTTTTCCTTCTAACACAGGGACACTTAAAGCATTTATATGTGATAATATTTAGAATGTTACCTTTTTTATATTACCATTAAGAAGATATATTCTTATGAAATGTAAGTATAAATAGGTTAAAACCCTATCAATTCTTTATATTGGGTAACAGTGGAGGCTTATAAAGCAAATCAACTGGGCAAAACCCCGGTATTCATGACAAACTGGAGTTTGCCCCTGACAGCTAAAGGAACACCTGCCAAATTCTAGGTTGTTTTTGCTGCTGGCTTATTTCTTTAAATACTGACTGTCTAGTTAAGCATTTCTGTTACTCCAGTGCAGAAGACACAACTCATAGATTCAGAGCATTCTGATACAATACCAGAATAAACAGGCACATCCGTCAGAAAGGAGAGATTTGCTGAATCTGAACCTTATGTGCCAATGTGATTTATATGCCCATCTAATAGCACTGAGCAGGAGACACAGACTTCCTGCTCCCTGACTCTCATAGTATGCGGGAGCTGGGAGCATTCTGAATGTGGTCTTGGGTCTGTCTCCCCAGCTGAATGGCTCTGGCCTCACTACACAGAGCATAGGGCAGACGCTGATGATAGTTGCAGGGTCTTCCCAGTTGAGCTCGTGCCTGGCACAATCAGGACCCCAGTCTCACCTGGCTCCATCTCCTGCTCTGAGCAGAGGCCCTGACAACACCCACACTTTTCTTTCTGGAACTTGTCTCCCCAGAGTGGGCTCTTGAGCCTTCTAAAAACACTGCACTGAGGACTTAGCTGGGGGCAGAGGTCATCACAGCTTTTATTTTCACATATGTACAAATGTCTGAATGAGTGATCACCTAGAAATTGAATTTAAACCTGAAAACATTTTGCAAAAGGAGGGCCACCCACAACCAGAAACTTAGTAAGTCTTTTGAATGATTTTAAAAAAAAGTATTTCTGGCTCACTGCCTGTAGCACAGTGGTTATGGTGCTAGCCACATACACCAAGGCAGGTGGGTTTGAACCTGGCCCGGGCCTGCCGAACAACAATGACAACTGCACACCCCTCACCCCCCAAAAAAGAAAATAGCCAAGCCTTGTGGTGGGCGCCTGTAGTCCCAGCTACTTGGGAGGCTGAGGCAAGAGAATTGCTTAAGCCTAAGAGTTTGAGGTTGCTGTGAGCTTTAATGCCATGGTACTCTACCCAGGGCAACAAAGTGAGACTCTGTCTCTTGAAAAAAAAAAAAAAAAAAAAGAAAGGTATTTCTGAGCAGTTTTGAAATTTGCTAAATAATGACTTCATTATCTGACTATAACCAGAACCACATTTAACTTATAATGAAGTTAAAACACTGCAACATGGCTGGCTATGGAACCAATTTAAAGACTCCAACTTAGCAGGAGGCATACAGCATGACAGGAGTATCCCACAAGATGAACAGTGTCAAAGGACTTGCCAAAAAAAATCACTTTTAAAGAGCAATTGCTATCCTTCAGACTTCCCCCTACAATACGGTGTACGTGAAAGGAAGACTAAAATGTAATAGAATCCTACAAGCCCTCACAGCAGTGGAAAATGAAGATGCCTTGATAGTGGCCCAGCTTCAGGCTAGTGGGAGCCTCAGAACAGAAGGGGGCAGCCTGAGTGGAGGGCCCCATGGACCTACCTTGGGGTCTGCTGCACCTCTGCCCACCAGCGGTGGTCAGTGTGGTTGACAAGCAGCAGGATCTGACACCACAGCAGCACCAGGGCCGGGTGTGTGGGGACCATGGTGCGCACTCGAAGGTTTAGGCTCTCCAGGCTGTAGAAAGTGCCGTCACAGCCATCACTGGTGAACAGTCTAGTGGCAGCTGCTGTGATTCTCCGGAACATTCCTAGACCCAAACAAAGTCAGGTTGATTAATGGGGAAAGCCTCTGCTGTTCATCTCAGTCCGAGATGGCACTTAGAAGCTCTTAATTCTGTGAGTGGAAGCAGACAGCCTGTCCACCGGTGTTAGAACTCTCCCATTGTCTGCCTTGCCACTGGTTGACACTGTCAAGTCCTCCAGGATCACTAAGCCAAGAGACCTCACTTTGCGCTGCTGAAGTCTGGACACAGCTGTTCAAGAAGGAGGCAGCTGCCACTCAGCACCTCCTGCCACTATGTCTACCATGACACACAACTCTTTGGCTTCTTAAGAACCGAGGGATGGCAACACTACAAGAGGCCACGTGGTCCGAGAGAAGACAACAGTACCCACGCCAGTCCTGGGCTCTCATGGGTTCTGCAGACTACAAACAACCCAGAGCCAAATGGTCTCTGCTTCTTGGGCCATGGATGGAGCACTCTGCAACTGCGCAGGCTCCACGGTAAGCCACCCACACCCAGTGCCCCAATCAGACTCCACCCAGAAGCTCCTCCACAGTGTCCTTCCCAAGGGATTTTAGGAGCTCATTCTACCCCCATGCCTGCTTTTAGATGAGCGTGAAGTCAGGAGCCTGTGAAATGGGAGCCTGTGACGGGAGGCTGAGTAGATCTATTCAGGACTACACAGTTGGAGAGCCATCCACACAAGCAATAGCCAAGGGCACAGAGGGAACGTGTCATAAGCAACAGGAGAGGCAGAGAGAAACTGAGAGCACGGGTACATGGCTGTTGGCACACACGGGGGAGAGACCAAGGAGAGACAGACCCACAGGAGCACACACAGGAGCACACACCACCAGGGCTGCTGGAGACGACTAGGAAAGTGTCCCAGTGACAAGAGGGCAGTCTCACTGCATCCAGCTGGAGAGCCCCAAAAGAGAAGGTCTCTGAAGGGAACACAACTGGCCTCTAGGAAGACATTTTTGGAGACAGGAGGCAAGAGGCAGATTGCCCTCGATTGAGAAACAAGAGGGAAAACAAATCACTAGAAGCAACAAGAATAAACCTCCCAGACAGTAGGAAGAGAGGAACAGAGAAAGCGAGCATTTTTAATTTTAGCCTGGGTTATTAGTATGGTTATCGACAAAGAGCAGCTACTGGCTGGGCATGGTGGCTCACGCCTGTACTCCCAGCACTGTGGGAGGTGGAGCTTAGAGACCCGCCTAAGCAAAAGAGCAAGATGCCTGCTTCCCTCCATCCCTGGCAAGAGGGGCAACAGAAAACTGAAAGTGAAGGCTACTATTCAGTCTGCCCCCAGTGTCTCTAAGAGAAAAACTGTCAAACTAAACAAGGAGCCAGAAGCAGACCTTTATAACTGTGCCCACATGGATTTGCAAATGGTGGACCAATTAAACAACTTCCAAAGATGCTGGCAGCAGAACCCATGTGCCTTCTACTGCACCTGCCCCTCAGCAGACTGTCTGGCTCCTGCATACACCTATACCAACCCCAGAGCCTTAGTTACACGAAACTGTTTAATCTCAAGTTAATTTAAATAAAATTAAAAATTTAAGTTCACACTAGTCACACATCAGATACACAGTAACACAGATCACCACAGGCAACTAAACAGGATGGTGCACCACAGAAATTCCCCATCTTTGCAAAAAGTCTAATGGACAATACTTTAAAACAATAAAAAAACACTTTCCCTGTGTTTGAGAGAAGAGAATGTCAGTACAATGGGACAATGACCACGCTGAGCCACACAGAAGGGGACAACATAGTGTGGAGTCATCTTTGGGGAGGGGAGGAAACTATCTCCTCCTGATACCAGGTCCAAACCAACAGCAAAATCATGAAACAATTGACATACTAAAAATGACCTGTTATTCATAAACAAGGCCTATATTCTCAAGTTTAAAATTATTATCGTGGTCAATGAAGCATAATCAAAGGATCTTTATAAAAAAAGAGGAAGAAGAAGGCGGCAGCCAGGTGCAGTGGCTCACACCTGAATCCAAGTATGTTGCTGTTCCTCACTCTGGGAAGTCGAGGCAGGTGGACTGCCTGAGCTAAGGAGTTGGAGACCAGTCTCAGCAAGTTGGAGACCAGTCTCAGCAAGATTGAGACCCTGTCTATAAAAAATAGCCGGGCATTGTGGTGGGTACCAGTAGTCCAAGCTACGGGAGAGGCTGAGGCAAGAGGATCATTTAAGCCCAAGAGTTTGAGGTTGCTGTGAGCTGTGTCACCATAGCACTCTACTGAGGGTGACAAGTGAAACTCTGCCTCAAAAAAAAAAATCCTTTCAATATTATTACTAGTAAATAAGGTGTTTTAAAACTAGGGCCTATTACCAAAATCAAATTCTAGCCATGTCTTGTGCTGAGGGCAATAACCACTCAACGAAGCAGAGACAAAGCAGGTTCTTCAGGGCGTCCTGCAGGCTGGCTGCTCTCTGGGAGTGCCCTTTGGACGTGAGCTCAGCAGGCACCTCAGACATCCTTCCCATGCTGTCACAGCACTAACTGTCTCCTTCACAAGAACCAGCAAGACTTGTGACTGTGGATCTGTGTCTCATCCTCCTCACTCCTTTTTAAGTCTGTTCACACTCCACTACGTGTATGTGCTGGGTTTTGCTTGTCTATTCATCCATTGACTGGTGCTCCAACTGTCCCCACATTTCAGATGTTGAGAATGACACTGCTGCAAATGCCGGCAGACCAGTGTATTCCCACCACTCTGCTTCCCACTCTTGTGGGTCCCAAAGTGTCCCAAAGTGATACTGCTGGTGACAGGGTAAAAGGTTTACTCTTTTTACCAACAGACATTTTCAGCTGGCACACTGAGCAACATAGAGCTTCTATGGGTGCACTCTGAGCATCTACCACAAGACAGGAAAGGTTGGGACACGCTACAAAGACTGATCTGATTCACCTACCGGACTTGAAGATGTGGATCAGACACATCAGCAGTGTGCCTAGTTCTTGGCAGTAGAAAGTATGTTGCTGTTCACTCATTTCCACCTTGGGCTGTTTGGTAACAATGTCCTCTAAAAGAATACCAACCAGCTGTAACAGAAACCTTCCAAGAAAGGGAAAAAGATGACAGTGAATCAGGTGACTGCTAGGAATTAGGGGACTACAATAAAGCGCTTATGCCAGGTATAAATGTAAAATACACATAGCAAAATTAGTAACATAAAAACATAGGTAAGTACAGTAAAGTTAAAGAGAAATGTTTAATTGCAGCATTTTGGACTACGTCACTTCACCTCTTTGCACATAGCCCTCCTCACTTACGCAAGGGCAGTAATTCTTTCACCTTCAAAGGACTCACAGGATAAAATGACATGGAGTTTTTTAAGTTCTGTGAACTACAAAGTGTTACACAAACACAAGCAGATAATCAACCACAAAAGGTAATCCATCACCAATTTTAGCTACCTGCTTCAGCGTGACAGAGGAAAGCCACAGGGTTCCTATAACCCTGTTAACCCTGCAAACAGAAAGACGCCCTGCAGGTTCCTGGGTTCCTGTTCACCAATAGCACAGAGGATCTCCACTGACAACAAACCGAGGGACAGGGACCCAGGCAGGAGCATCACACTGAACCCAGCAGAGGCACAGATGTTAGTCCAGAGTTTGTGGGTGCCCAGACTGTAATCACTGTCCTCAGGGAGTTTTCAAACAATTTATGGGAAAGACAGGGTTTGATAACTCAGGTATACAGTAGAGGCTATTTCCCATAGCAAGAAGTATTTTATTATTCACAGTGTGTAGCACTGCCAGTATATGATAATAAATATAAGACTGACTTTTAGTGGGTTTTCTTAGGTTTTTGAATTTCTGCAGACAATATATCCCCTATTACCAGTTCCTGGGGCAGCTGCCCCTGTGCTCTGTCTATAGTGAGCCACTCTTGACTATTTTTATTTTGGGTTTTTTTTTTTTTTTTTGCAGTTTTTGGCTGGGGCTAGGTTTGAACCCACGACCTCTAGCATATGGGGCCAGTGCTCTACTCCTTTGAGCCATAGGTGCCACCCACTCTTGACTATTTTTAACAAGGACAGGAGATAAAATGTGACAGAACCTTAAGGGAAGCATGAACTCAGGGCCACAGGTAAGGTGACTACATTTAAACAGCACACCAGCACAGGCCACTCTCCCAACTCAGAGCTGAAGCAAGACCAGGATTTAATCACCAATCATGAAACACAATGTGACCTCCCAAAAGGCATGGATATGTTACAACCTTGGATGGAAAGCATACCTTGAGAATGTTTCTTCTGGCAAGTTCTTCACATGTCTCCCTTCACTGTGCTCTTCTAGCACTGAGTTACTCCCACCTTCTCTTAACCTACTGATCACGGGGCAGGACACTACATGTGGAGAGAAGGCAAGCTCCTGAATTCGAGAGAGGACAATGTCCTCAGTCGACTGAGAAATCAGAACCCGCAAAATGGCTAGGATCCCTGATATCCACAGCTGAACAGTGCTCACAGATGCCTAAAAGGAAGAAAATACACGTGTTATTGCTAAAAATAGAGATTAAAATTTTTCCTGATTGCTAATTACATGAAAGAAAATCACCCCTACTTCCCCATTCTACCAATAAACATATCTCTGATTCTTAAAAAGTGTGGTCCCTGAGAAGCAGCATCAGTATGGCCTGGGAAATTATTAAAACTGCAAATTCTCAAGCTCCACCCAGAGTGACCGTGTCACTTAGAAGTTACTGGAGTGGTAGAGGAGACACTTACCATTGAGTCTGGGGTGACAAACATACTCCGTAATAGCATGTCCACCGGCCGGAGTGAGGAAGGGGCCAAAATCTCAAATAAAGTATTTAACACGCCAAGGGCTTCATGAGAGTCAATGTACATCTGTGGAGTTAGCACAAACACCTGCAGGTGAGCCAACAGGCACACAGCCAGACACTCAGCATGCTACGCAGCTCCATGGCAAATGAGTGTAAACGTCTCATTTCCATCATCCCCTTGTTTAAAAGCATTTTCAGTTTAGTAGTGAATGAGCAAACATTTCTTAGAACAAAACTATATTAGCTACATTTTTTCCACAATGGCTATCTTTGCATTTAGATTTTCATTACATAAGTAACAAGCTTTCTAGAGAAGATTCAAATATACAGAAATATGAAACAATCACCTAGGACTGCACCACCCTGACCTGATGCACCATCTACACAGTGGGGTGGGGTCACCTTCCCATACCTCAGGACACAGCAGCAACACCAGGGTGGGGGTGGGGCTGCTCCGCCCCACCCCACCCCACCAAGTGGCAGCTAACCGACTGGTCACCTCCCTTTCTCAGCCGTGCCCATGTCCCTACACTCTGTCTCACACGTGCATATGCATGTGCAGGTTTTGTTTTAGTTCTTTTGAAAAACAGTTAAGACATTTATACTCTATACTTAGTAAATTTAAAAAGATTTAGATTTATAAAGTCATTTAGCAGTTATAAAGAAACAAAAACCAAACCTAATAATCAAGTACAACGCTTGATTGACCAGCATTAAGGGGAGAATGTAAACTTTGGAGTCCTCACACTTTTAAGCTGTGTGCCACTGAATAACCTTGACAACCTCTCTGAGCCTTCGTTATCAACCTGGGAGGGTCACTATGAGAAGAAATGAAAAGTCACTGGCCCCATAACCAGCACTGAGAACTATATCAGTCTTTTACAATCGGAAAAAAAGCTGATCACAGCCACCCCCTTTCAAAAGGGTCCTAACCCACTTCCACACCAGTTGCACTACCACGAGCCGACAGACCTGCTGTTTGGCTAACATGGGGAGGATGATGTCTGCTATCTGTCGAGACAGCCGCTTCCATTTGTCTTCATTCTCCTTGTGACACTGCTGTAAGACGAGAATGAACATCTCCAGCACCTGCCAGAACGTTAGTGCACAATTAGAGTCTTCCCTCAAGAGGCACCGGTGCATGCCTAAGTGGAAGATTCTAGGATCCAAGCAAATGGGGTCCCCAGTGAGGACTGAAGGAATTGGCGGCACACACCTCCATGTCACTGCCTGACATGTGAGACGCAGGGAAACAGAAGAGAGCGTGGGGAACACAGAGCATGTTCTTCCAGGGCACACAAAGGTTGCACACTTGCTCAGGCTGACTTCTTGTCATTATTACACTACAGAGTTTACAACACTGAAAATCAAATGCATATTGATCTTTGCAAAACTCAACGCAATCTTAACTATTCTGTAGAAGGCTTTTACTTTTGTGAACATTGATTTCAATTCTGTGTTCTTTGCAAAGGTAAACTCCTGCTGAATAGTGGTTACTTTTAAGCTGAGCACATTATTATGATCATTTCTAAACAGAGGTATTTATAAATTGGCAAAGGCCTGCAATGGGGGCAGCTTACCACTTGTTTTTGTAAATTAAAGTTTTATTGGAACACAGTCACACCTTTTGTGTACATACTGACTACAGATGCTTTCACACTATTACAGTAGAGATGAGGAGTGGGAATTCAATTCTGCCCTTTATTTAATAAACCTTGCAGATCAGCTCACCATCTCCATTCTCTGAAAAAGCATGTCCAGATCCCTGAGTGTGGGGGCCAAGAAGCTCCTCCCCAGAATACCCATACTCTCAGCTCTGTTTGCCAGATGCTTATTCCCAGAACACTTTACATGTACTCTAAAGTTGTGATTAATTGATTTAATTAGGCATCACGAATCAACAGGATTAATCAAAACATGAATGCCAAAGAAAGTGCTGCTTTCATGAGAAAAACTTATGGCTTTATATTCAAAGACAAATAGCTAAAAAGAACTAAGTGAGTGCTGGACAATTGTACAAGTTAAAAAAGGTAAGTTATTTTAAAAAGAAGCAATTTCTGCACTTAGACTGCCTCAAAGTATCTTTAAATTTTTTTTTTATTTAATCATAGCTGTGTATATTAACGCAATCATGGGGTACAATGTGCTGGTTTTATATACCATTTGAAATATTTTCATCAAACTGGTTAACACAGCCTTCACCACATTTTCTTAGTTATTGTGTTAAGACATTTATACTCTACACTTAGTAAATGTGACATGTACCCTTGCAAAATGCACCGTAGGTGTGTTCCCACCACCAATTATCCTCCCTCCACCCAGCCTCCCCCCTAGTATCTTTAAATTCTTACTCAACTTTAAGGAAAACACAACCAGAAATCAACTCAAAGAAAAAGGCCTTGACCTGACATCAAAACAAAGCAGAAATATACACGTAGAGTCTTTATATTATTCCAGATTTGAGATTTTGATCACTTTTTAGAATTCTACCATTTTGATCAATGTTATCAATTAATTGATGTCCAGTCATTTTTTGGCAAAGAAGGCCTCTACGTATTTCCTGTCTCCACTGGCAGGCAGCCTTCCCAGGTGGTATGTACTTCTTTTTTTTTTTTTTTTGA
>NW_003852593.1:1976328-1978085 GCF_000181295.1 Otolemur garnettii | reverse complement strand
TTTGGCAGGTCTGGGCTGGGGATTCGAACCTGCCACCTTAGGTGTACGTGGCTGGCGCCTTAGCCAGTTGAGCTATAGGCGCCGAGCCGGTGGTATGTACTTCAATGACACATACCCAGCAAATCTCTGGTCTCACTGGCCCCAGGACCCAGACAGCCCAAAGCTGGTACAAAGTAGCACCTGTGACTAACACACAGTAGGGCCACATGGTATCTTGGCCCATCTTGGCCCACTCAGTAAAGTGCCCACAACTGTCAGCACACGCCCTCTTACCTGATGGTACTGGATGAGTCTGAGTAGCATTGAGACTACCACTTCTTTCTGAGTTTCAAGCTCTTTTCCTGCATCAGCTTTATTTGTCCCTCTTAATACAAAGAGGTCGTGGACAATGGGCTGCAGGGCTGGTATGGCTGTGGGTACACAAGGGAACCCTCATAAGGCACTTCGTAAAAAGTACTTTAGAATGACAGCCCTCAATACCTCCAAAATGTTCTCAAGAAATAAAGAAAACCCTAACCTGCACTTGTTTAATGATAAAGGATGAATTGAGGTTATCAACAAATGTCATGAAATTATCATTCTATCACAGTAGAAAGCCAAGGCTCTTCCTCGGAACACTGATAATTTTGTGAAGGCTTCTGAAAAAGGAAAAATAGGCCAGGTGTGGTGGCTCACATCTGTAATCCTAGCACTTTGGGAGGTGGGAGGCCAAGGAGGGTGGGCTGCTTGAGCTCAGGAGTTCCAGACTGGCCCTAAGCAAGGAGACCCCGTCTGCACTAAAAACAGAAAAATAAACCAAGTATGATGGCACCTGTAGTCTCAGCTACCTGGGAGGCTGAGGCAAGAGGATCGCTTGAGCCCAGGAGTTTGAGGTTGCTGTGAGCTACAATACCACAGCACTCTACCCAAGGTGATAAAGTAAGACTCTGCCTCAAAAAAATAAAAATAAATATACATAAAAATTAAAAAGGAAAACTAGTATATCTGTAATGTAACATCACTTCTGATAAAAAGTGACTCAAATCCAAAATTGAAAATAATATTCCTAATCTCATCCATTATGTACTCGATTTACCTGAAAAGATAAAAATCTCCACTATTGAATACATTTTGTCATAGTACTAGATTATTATGCTATTTTAAGTAAACTCACTCTTCTTATTAGATAAGGGGTTTTCCTTCAGGTTAGTCTGAGTCCAAAATAAGAGTCCAAATAAATTAATTTGCATCTTTTGTATTTACCTGGGTGGATTTGAAGAACATTCTTCTAAGTATCTCAAGGATGAGCAAGCAAGTATCCCTAACACTTAGTACCAAGTTAAAACTAGTAGGTCAACAACTACAGACTCATACAGAAGAAAAACACAATCGAATTCAAGAAGGGGAGAGGCAGCAGGTGGAGGGACTTGGTAAGCTCCCACCTAACAGGCACAGCGCAGGGTTTGTGCACACTGCCTGGGCAAAGACTCACCGCAACTCAGACTTCACTTTACCAACAAAAACATCATAACCTAATCAATTGCATGTGCCCTCATATAAATCCCCAAAAAAATTTTAATAAAAAAAGGAAAGAATTGCTCTAACATGGAAAAATTATAAAACAAAAGGTACATAGGTACACTCTCAGTGACACACCTGTGCACACTCACGCACGTGCACACAGCCTCTGACCCTTAAAGACAGAGACACACACTCTCTCTCTGGCCCTCAGTGACACACCTGTGCACACTCACGCACGTGCACACCGCCTCTGACCC
>NW_003852593.1:1975877-1976227 GCF_000181295.1 Otolemur garnettii | reverse complement strand
CACACCGCCTCTGACCCTTAAAGACAGAGACACACACTCTCTCTGGCCCTCAGTGACACACACAGACACACTCTCTCTGGCCCTCAGTGACACACACACAGACACACTCTCTCTGGCCCTCAGTGACACACACATGGGCACACTCTCTCTGGCCCTCAGTGACACACACACACGGGCACACTCTCTCTGGCCCTCAGTGACACACACACGGGCACACTCTCTCTGGCCCTCAGTGACACACACAGACCTCTCTCTGGCCCTCAGTAACACACACACGGGCACACTCTCTCTGGCCCTCAGTGACACACACACACGGGCACACTCTCTCTGGCCCTCAGTGATACACACAC
>NW_003852593.1:1967834-1975657 GCF_000181295.1 Otolemur garnettii | reverse complement strand
CTCTCTGGCCCTCAGTGACACACACACACGGGCACACTCTCTCTGGCCCTCAGTGATACACACACGGGCACACTCTCTGGCCCTCAGTGACACACACAGACACTCTCTCTGGCCCTCAGTGACACACACAGACACACTCTCTGGCCCTCAGTGAAACACAGAGGCATACTCACTAATCCTCTCATAGATGACTGAACTTCCTAGGAGAAAGGAGTTTTACTTGTCCACTGATTCTCCACTTAGGTCCTAAGACCCTCCAAGTCCAGGAACCCTTAGCTCCTTGTATTTAACATTTAGACTTTCAATTAAACCCAGTCAACAAACATCTCTGCTTTTAACAATCTGTACCTCAGCTGTGGCACGAGTCTGTGCATCTCTGCATGTGAGACCACGACAAAGAATGATGTTCAAGAGCCTATAGGTTCCTGACAAAGAACCAGAGAGGGGCCGACAGGGACATACCAGCAGATCAGTCTGATTTATGACTCATTCTTAAACCACACCACTTCACTCCCTATGTGCAATGGGGCTACTTGAACAGCTTACTATTTTCTGTTGTCCTTATCTAAGCTCTAGTTAAAATAATCAGCAAAACAGAAAGCCCTAGATCAATGTCAAACTGTATTTCTAACATCATTAGATGAGAAATCAAAATTTAATTTATGGCAAGTTCAGAGTCAAAAAATTTATTTTGGGTGGTGCCTGTAGCTCAAAGGAGTAGGGCGCTGGCCCATATGCTGGAGGTGGCGGGTTCAAACCCAGCCCCGGCCAAAAACTGGGAAAAAAAAAAAAGAAAAAAAAATTTTTTTTTGTTTCATATAAACAGGAACGTTTATGTTCAGAATCTACCTCAGGCTATCATACTGGTTTTTATATTTTTTGCCCTCAGTAGATTATAAGCTCCTGAGAGTGAAGAGTGTGCTTTCTACTATTTTTAAACATCTCTAACTAATACATTCACACGTACACGCCCTTGCCTGCACACAAACACAGAGGCAGAGCCTAGGGAGCCCAGAGCGGCAGTTCACAGTTGAACTGCCAGGTGTGAGAAGCTGACAGTGCCAGTGCGTGACGGCACTGAAGACGACAGCGAAGGCAGCCTCATTACCGTGTGTCACCGCCTTCCTCCCACTGGCCATGATGCCATCACAGAGCTGAATGATTTTAGGAATTCCAATGATCTGTTTTGAATGATAGCGCTCATAAGACAGTAACACCAGGAAGAAAAAGATGTTAGGAATAATTGCCTCTGATTCCCTGGAAACAAAAACATTCATTTAGACATTTCTTATTAAGATACAAAAAAAGAGAAAAAAAAGAATTAAGATACATAATTAATATAAGCAATATAAAATAACTAATGATTCAACCCTAACAGAGAGCCGCACTGAATGAAGCCGTAGGGGCCTACGTGATCTAATTTAATCCCGTCCTGTCACTGTGTGCCCATCAGTGTCTGAAGAACCAGATAGGTGGAAGGGCTCAGTGAGAACAGGGAGAAGGCACCTGGACAGCACAGGTGCCAGCAGGTGTGAGCTCCTCAGTTCTTTTCTGTCCCTTTTGTCTTGAGGAATTAAGACTCAAAGCAGAAAAAGTAACTGCCCAATATTCCACAAGGCACTGCGTAATTAGAATAAATAAATACTGGGTCTCTGAGACCATGTTCCTTCTGCACTAAGTTTCCCTAACTACAGCATTCACTAAGTACTTCAGAAACTAAAGAATTTTAATTTTCAACCACTATACACTTGTAATGGGCATAGCAGTAAGTATTAAAACTTTAATGACCAAAGAAAAAAGCTATAGTTAATGTAAGTAAAGGACATAACAATTACCTTTACTAAAGACAACTTTGTCTTAAAAATGCTTTCCCTAAGATTTAGAAAATTAGCATTTCACCAGATACAATTTCGTTTAGCAATTTACTATCATAATTAAATGCTTTGAAATGTGAAATGAAAACTGACAACATATGGGATTACCACATGCAAAAGGACTTCTAAACAAGTCTCGATATATTCATTCATTTTTGAGAAAAAAAATACAAGCATGTTGATCAGATTTCCATTTAAAGAAAACAGAAAAAATGCCTAACAGTACTTTAAAGCAAATGTTCATCTTAATAACCTAAAATTACATATAAGTGCACCATAAGGAGAAGAAATCTCACATGACAAAACATTGTTACCTGAACTGGCCCACTTCAATGTATTCAAACTGTTTCAAAACAAAGCCAATAAACACCTACAGAAAGGAAAATAGAATTTCCACATCAATAATAGTATTAAAATGTGAAGCCAGGTCTCTTTTGATTATCTGTATACATTTTTAACAAGTTTCTTTTTGTTTTGTCCTTTTTTTTTTTTTTAACAAGTTTCTTTTCTTTTGGGGGGAGGGGGTGGATAGTCTCACTATGTTGCCCTCAGTAGAGTGTCGTGGCATCACAGCTCACAGCAATCTCAAACTCATGGGCTCAATCTATCTTCTTGCCTCAGTTTTTTATTTTTAGTAGAGACGGGGTCTCACTCTTGCTCAGGCTGGTCTCTAACTTCTGAGCTCAAGTGAGCCACCTGCCTCAGCCTCCCAGAGTGCTAGGATTACAGGCATGAGCCCCTGCACCCAGCCCTTAACAAGTTTCTTGACAGCGAATATGTTCTGAAGTCAGACTTGATAATCACAGAATAGTTCCAGAAATCTCTTTAAAAATAAGTTTATTAAAGACTGAGGTGAAACCACACTGAGGAAACAAATAATAAATTCCAGGAGACATGAAATACCACCCCAAATACATCTTGGAGACTTATTTATTCCAGGTAATGGCAGACTGAGGGCCACAGAGTCCCTGGCTCTGGTCTAGCGATCAGATGCCCAGTGAGTCAGCCCCCCACCCCATTCAAAGTGTCCAGGCTTGGCATTAGTGCCAAGAGGTACAGAATGGCCCTGAGGAGCAGTGGCAGCATGTTAGGACTGCACAAGAGCTGGTTTTGTGTCTCACTGGCATACTGTGCAGCTCTCAATGCCCCCAACCTGGGATGTAGATCCCAACTGCTCTCTCATGGTCCCTGGGCCGAAAGCACACTCACGGGAGGTGCTGAACACTTCACTGTCTGAATTGAGTTGGATGATTTGTTTGTTCTATAATAGTTTCCTATTCTCATTTGTAAAACTGTCACTGTATTAAAGCCTAAGAATGGGAAAAAGGGGACCAAATGATGAAAATCAGTCAGAAAAACATGAGGCCAGAGCACTCACACAAGCAATGCATCATAACATCATACCAGGGCAGTTGGTAACCAGCTTCACTATGTGAAGCAGAGGGTGTGGGGCCCAGAGCAAACAAATGCTGAAAGGAGGCCCTTCAAGCTGTCTCAATGTGTAAGTATTAAACGGAAATTTTAGGAAAATAAAACCAAGAAGCAAAAATTATTTTGCATTTGAGAAAAATCTCTACACAGAATGACTAGAAAAAGAGGGTTTGTTTTTGTTTGTTTTGTTTTTTTGAGACAAGGTCTTGCTGCTCTCTCCCAGGCTGCAGAGCAGTGTCCTGATCATAGCTCACTATAGCCTCCAACTCCTGGGCTCAAGTGAGTCTCCTGCCTTGGCCTCCCAGAGTGCTGGGAAATAGATGTGAGCCACTGCACCTGGCTTAAGAAAGAATTTGACAAAACATTCAAGTCTACTTAACAATTCTACGTTAGAGTGGGGGGTTGCTTTTTTCTTTCATCTACTAAAGACAGTCTCAGAAGAGACCACACTCTATAACTACAGTATGAGAAAGCTGGCTTCTACCTATGGGTCAGAACTGGGAATTTTTGGAGAAAAGGCAGATTGTAGTCTTTGATGTATTCTTACTAGAACAGACCAACCTCTCTGCCCCTGTCACAAAGGGCTACAGACCAGAGCTTCGCCCTACACAGCCTCCTTTTGTCAAAGGAAAGAAAATGAAGCCTCCCAACCAGCACATTCCCCGAAGAGGGAAATGACCCAGTTACACTGATTTTCTCCTGACAGATTCTGTGAAAGAAGTAAAAGTAAAAGCTTCAGGCCAAGGTAAAGCCCCACCCCTTGGCTCCTCTTTCATTAGAAGCTGACTCCACCCCAACAGTTCTGCTTCTACATTTCTCCTAGAGCAGTGGTTCTCAACAGCAACGCACAGGAACTGTATTAAAGGGCTGTGGCATTAGGAAGGTTGAGAATCACTGTCCTAGAGGAACAGACCCTTTAACTTAAAGTGAATGAAAGGGCGGACAGAATCTGGAGGTAAATTTGTATGTATGGGAGGAAATGGAGAATTGTAATATTTCTATACCAGAAAGATTCTGTCTCACTTAGGAAAGTAGCCTAAGATAAGGCAGTTAAGTTTTCATGACCTATAGGCAGTTTTATCCATAATGAATTTAATTGGAATGGATCTTACTAGAAGAGAATCTGTCCTGGGGGACACAATTAGCCCATGGGCAGAGCACAAGGCACCGGGTAGCTGAGGGGAAGACCACAACAAGCCCTGCACGAGCTCACACTCTTTCACACAGGAATCCAGCCGGCCTCAGCTGCTTTCCTGGTAGACTATACTTCTTTTTAAAAAGGTGAGCTAAGTTTTTAGATTGCTTGAAAATATAGACCATAACTGGTATCTGTTTAAGTCTAGAGATTTTTCAAAAATATGCCTCAAGGCTCGGCGCCTATAGCTCAACCCGCTAAGGCGCCAGCCACGTACACCTAAGGTGGCGGGTTCGAATCCCCAGCCCGGACCCGCCAAACAACAATGACGGCTGCAACCAAAAAATAGCCAGGCGTGGCGGGCGCCTGTGGTCCCAGCTACTTGGGAGGCAGAGGCAGGAGACTCGCTTGAGCCCAGGAGTTGGAGGTTGCTGTGAGCTGTGATGCCACAGCACTCTACCCAGGGGGATAGCTTGAGGCTCTGTCTCAAAAAAAAAAAAAATGCCTCAAAACAAGGAATCTTACTTATATCTTAGAATTTAATTCTAATTTATTTTAGAGGGGTTAGGAGGGTGGGTGAGAAAAACCTTGGTCAAAAAAAATTTTTTTTAATTAACACTAATTCTTTATTACCTTTAAATATTCAGTCATTGTTCAAATTTCTCTGAGTGGCTTATGACTTTTTGTTTGCTTGAATTAGGTCTATGCACTGCCATTTATTGATATGTCTCTATGTCTTTTTTTTTTTTTTTTTTGAGATAGAGCCTCAAGCTGTCACCCTGGGTAAAGTGCTGTGGCATCACAGCTCACAGCAACCTCAAATTCTTAGGCTTAAGTGATTCTCTTGCCTCAGCCTCCCAGGGAGCTGTGACTACAGGTGCCCAGCTATTTTTTGGTCATAGTTGTTGTTTGGCAGGCCCGGGCTGGATTTGAACCTGCCAGCTCCAGTGTATGTGGCTGGTCCTCCAGCCACTGAGCTATAGGCACTGAACTACCTTGGTCAAACTTTTAAAGGCTAACCCTAGCAGAGCACAGCATAGACGGCAGGCAGTGAGGGGAGACACTGTTGAGGTCTGCTGTGTTCAGGCCTTTTGCATCAGACAGTTGCATGAAATAGTTAAGAGTTAGCCACTAACGGGGGAAAAAATGTCACATTTCTGTAAGGTAGATTTCAGTGTCTTTTTAGGGTGATTTTTATTAAATTAGGAACTGGTATTGTGGATAAAAAATAAAAGTGACCAACCTGATCTGAATCCAGAAGACAGTAATTAACCCGTAACTGAACCAGTTGCGCCAGCAAATCTAAAACCTGCTTCTGTAATTGCACAGATGTTGTTGTTGTGTACTGTTTTAAAGCTTTTATAACAAGAGGCTCAAATAAACGAATGTGATTATGTATAGCATTCTATAAAACAGAAAAAAAAGAAAGAATTCGTAAGTGAGTCTTCAACTAAATCTTCAAGACACCAGCCTGGAAAGTCTCAAACTGCATTTTCATATCTAGCATTGAAGGACCCCAAATTCACATGCCATCTCAAGCTGCAGTGCCATTTACCTTATCTGCACGGTTCTTTGTGACACTTGTGAGATTTGTTTTCAATTGGGTAGATACTTTCTGGAGTACATCAAACCATCTGCCAAATGGGGAAAAAAGGGAAGCAAAAAATATCCTTAAATAATCTCCTCTGCACTCTGCTATAAACCAGTTCGAACTAATTTCTTTTTTTTCTTTTTTAGAGATAGAGTCTCATGTTGTCACCCGTGGTAGAGTGCCATGGGTCACAGCTCACATGTGCATGTGTCACAGCTCACAGCAACCTCCAGCTCTTAGGCTTAGGCGATTCTCTTGCCTCAGCCTCCCGAGTAGCTGGGACTATAGGCGCCCACCACAACACTATAGCACCACAACTGCTATTTTCTTGTTGCAGTTTGGCTGGGGCTGGATTTAAACCTGCCATCCTCGGTATATGGAGCCAGCGCCCTACTCACTGAGCTACAGGCATCGCCCCATAGTTCAAACTAACTTCATGTTCATAAAATCAGAACATGTTAAAGGG
This sequence comes from Otolemur garnettii, assembly GCF_000181295.1. Classification (NCBI taxonomy): domain Eukaryota; kingdom Metazoa; phylum Chordata; class Mammalia; order Primates; family Galagidae; genus Otolemur; species Otolemur garnettii. The sequence continues at coordinate 1,969,160 of NW_003852593.1, read as the reverse complement.
AGAAGAACTTGAAAGGCCACTCAAAGCAGCACTATCATGCTCTTGAGATAATAATATTCAATTTAGAGTTGGCAGTGACCTGACAGCCATCAAGTCTTATCACCTGTCGTCTGAGCTTTTGTCTGTTACAGAAACTCACTACTCAGCCCAGTCACTAGGAGTACTTGAAAGAAAGATGAAAGTCATTTGAAAGATTCAGTAATTCAGACTGTATCACTCAATTTTCTTAGAGGAGAAAAAAAACTTTAAGATACTTTAAATCAATTATATTCTTTCTTTTTAAGAAACATACATGAGGGCAGTGCCTGTGGCTCAAAGGAGTAGGGCGCCAGCCCCATATGCCAGCCAGAGGTGGTGGCTTCAAACCCAGCCCCAGCCAAAAACTGTAAAAAAAAAAAAAAAAAAAAAAGAAAAGAAAGAAACATACATAAAATTAATACACACATATGAATGCACACATATACACTGGCTTGCTTATTTATACCTCAAATGATCAAATGAAAGTTTTTAAACAAACTTACTTCTGAAACTTGGATATATAGTAAGCACATTACCAACATAAAGCCTGGAACATGGGTATTTTCCTTGACTCCTAACTCTAGAGTTTTATTTGTAGCTATGTGATCACTATATTTATAAAAGCAAAACTTTGGAATTCTATTACTGCTACTACAGAGTAGAAACTCAAACAATTATGGCCATTTAAGAAACACGTACTATATTCTAGGCATCAAAGTCACAAACTTAAATTTAAGTGAAAAGAGAGTTCTAGCCACAAAGTTCAGAAAACACATGGTAAGGTAGGCAGACTCTTTATGCCCTTCACTTGCCAGCGCTGTGCTGAAGCTGTTCTTTCACCTCAGTTACAAGTGTTACCTATAACTAAAAGCGCTACCTACACCAATCATATTACTGTAAAGGAAAGTATTTATAAGCATGTGCTACAAATATCTGAGGATATTCCATATCACAGTTCCGGTTTGTTAATACGATGTGGAAATTGAAGCCGGATGCTTCACAGTAGCCCACTCAGTGTTCCCCTTCCTCTATCCTAACCAGCTCTGATATGGGCTAGTGTCCCAGGGCCCCCTCACTCCCTGAACCTCACACTTCCTTGACGGTTGGGGGCTGGGGCCTGGGACCTGGGGCCGGGGCCGGGGCCATCCCTTGGTCACCTTTACATCAGCCTTCTCCCCAGGGTTCTTTGGACACAGTGAACTGTGTGTCAAGACATTCCTTGACTCATTCTTTTTCATTCATTTACAAAGTAGTCCCCACTGCTCTTCTGTGTTTCCACCAACAACAGCATTCTTTTTTTTTTTTTTT
>NW_003852593.1:1946356-1967685 GCF_000181295.1 Otolemur garnettii | reverse complement strand
GCCACAACGCCCGGCTATTTTTAGGTTGCAACCGTCATTGTTGTTTGGCGGGTCCGGGCTGGGGATTCGAACCCGACAGCTTAGGTGTACGTGGCTGGCGCCTTAGCCGGTTGAGCTATAGGCGCCGAGCCAACAACAGCATTCTTGCCACAACTGTTACCCAGACATGTCGTGTTCCTGCTCCGCCTGCACCATGTTCCTCAGGCTGGCATCAGCAAGGGCCTGGGTGAAGTGGGTGTATGGAGCCATGAAGCAGTAGTGGTACAAGCCTGGCCTTGCACTGGAGGAGCCAAGCCGCTGTGCTCGGCCTTGAGACTTGCTGGGGTTGGAAGATGAGCCATCAAACTGGGAGGCCAAGTTTGTCCCAAAAAGAGTCTTCAACAACTAGAGTGAAAGAATCGAAGCCATCAAGAGTTTACTCAAAGTAGCATGAGCAACACTTTAAGTATTTCCCATGCAATTATCAAATCCACCTATAAATAACTGGATATGTTAGTGAAAATTCAGGACATGAAATTCTTGCAGTGAACGGCTGTTAAAGCCTGTGAGTGCTGCTATGAAGTGCTATTTGTACCTGAAATAAGAGTTTCAGGCTTCCCTGTGATTCTGAATCAGCCTGGACATTCTAAATAAAAACCCAGAGGGATACAAAACCAGTGGTTAAAGAGGAAGGGTCAGTGGAGCCTCTGATATCCCTTGCCTCCCTTAGTGACAGACCCTGTCTTCAAGGGGAGAGAGAGGAGGAGCCACTCTTGGCCCACTCAAGGAGCAAGCAAAGAGTGACAGGCTGGACTTGGACCTCACAACCCTTTCCTCATCAGCAACCAGTCCAACTTCTAAACAAGTGGCTTTTTGATCTTGTGCGGGAGGGCTTATCAGAAAAGGACAGGAAACAACACTCTTACCTGTTGGACACAGACAGTTGCCATCATTGGCTCTCGACTAAAGCAGGACTTCAGATACCCCAGGATTTCTTCAACACACTGCAGGGAGAGTGGGGAGACAGTAAGTGACTCATAGACGGCCTGTTTTTGCTGTGAATCCTAGACAGAAATCAGAGATCCGATATAGCTGCTATTTAACTTGTGCAAAAGCTTCAAGAAAATCAGAGGAAGGTTTTCAAATTATCATCATGAACAAGAGTCAGTAAGCAGCCTAAGTTGATTCCTTTGTGCATTTTGATATCGTTTCATTCACTCATTCATAAACATAAAATTTTACAAGGAGGTGGCCAACATGTAGAGAATACCTTGCAAAATTCTGTAATGAATATTTTGTAAATAAAGGTATATTTAGCTACAATTTCCCCTCTTCCTTATGCATGGCAACTTTAGGGGCTTCCTGTATTTATCAAGTGTCTACTGTCATACATCTCGAGGTGATGGATACCCCAAATACCCTGACTTGACCATTACATACTCTATGCACATAAAAAGCACTCAGGGGTACCCCACAAATATGTAAAATGCCTTTCATCAATAAAGGAAAACAGGTAGCTCTTGCCTACTATGCATCCAGTTCTGTTTTCAAGGCACGAATACAGAAGTGTGCAAAGGAGTCAAAAGCCCCTGCAGTGAGGAGCCCTGAATATTTTCAACTGAACACAACACATAAAACTTTAACATCTGATTTCTTACACATTAGTCCTAAATATGCCTTATAGCAATCTGAAAGAATGACTAAAATAACTGCCTTAATGTTGCTGTTCTCGCAAGGTATTTTTTTTTTTTTTGAGACAGAGCCTCAAGCTGTCCCCCTGGGTAGAGTGCTGTGGCATCACAGCTCACAGCAACCTCCAACTCCTGGGCTCAAGCGAGTCTCCTACCTCTGCCTCCCAAGTAGCTGGGACTACAGGCCCGCCATAGCGCCCGGCTATTTTTTGGTTGCAACCATCATTGTTGTTTGGCGGGTCCGGGCTGGGGATTCAAACCCACCACCTTAGGTGTACGTGGCTGGCGCCTTAGCCGGTTGAGCTATAGGCGCCGAGCCGTCGCAAGGTATTTTTACCACCATCAACAATGAAGTCCCAGGTACATAGTGTCCTTCTGAAGAATCAAGAAGAATGTGGGTTAGGTGTGGGGGCTCATGGTTGTAGTCCCAGCACTTTGTGAGGCTAAGACAAGAGGATCACTTTAAGCCCAGGAGATGGAGGTTACAGTGAGCTGGGATCCTGCCACACTGCCATGGTATTCTAGCCTCTGTCTCAAAAAACAAAACAAAAAAAGCCCACAAAATATTCTAAACCACAGTTCTCAAGACAATGGACACCAAGCAATGAAGGACAGTAAGAAGCAAGCAAGGTGGGCCCCAGGGCCACCCAAGCCCACTGCCTAGAGTCTCTAGGTCACGGCACAGGAGGAGGGACAGCAGCAGAGCCAGGGACCCTGGGGCTGAGGCTCTAAGGAGACACGTAAGTGCAGGTCACAGGACAGAAGGAGCATAAAGAGGACCCTGAGACAGGGAGGGCTCCCCTGATTATGCAGTGGAGAACTGACTGGCACGCAAGTGAGGAAGACTCCCAGAGGCCAGAGACAGAACACTAGAGAAAATTACAGCTGGGAACAGTGACCAGCCCAACAGGAAAATCTATACTTCACAGGACATCACGAGCACTCTTGGGAAGGTCTCACTTCAGTAACCCCAGACCAAGTACTGCTCCTGCCTATGTGACAAATAGAAAGCAAGACCCCCAAAGAGTAAACTGTTTCCATGTAACTTAACTATCTCCCAGAACAAAGCTCAAGATGATTTATGGAAATACAAAACTACCCAATACCCAGAGAAGTAAAATTCACAACCTTGGGCATCCAATCTAAGCCTAGCAGGCAGCGAGAGACAGGAAAAAAAAACACAACCCAAGATGAGTAGCACAGATCAGTTGAACCAAGACTGACCAGACTTAGGAAGTAACAGATAAGGATATAAAACAGTTATTAAAACCGTCTTCAAAAAGTAAAATAGCTGGGCATTGTGGCAAACACTTGTAGTCCCAGCTACTCACAAGGCTGAGGCAAGAGAATCGCTTAAGCCCAGGAGTCTGAGGTTGCTGTGAGCTGTGACGCCATGGCACTCTACCGAGGGTGACATAGTGAGACTCTATCTCAAAAAAAAAATTGTTAAGTATAGATATTCTTAGGCTTTAAAAAGCCCCAAATCAAGCAGCGCCTGTAGCTCAGTGGGTAGGGCACCAGCCACATACACCAAGGCTGGTGGATTCCAATTCAGCCCAGGCCAGCTAAACAACAATGACAACAGCAACAACAACAGAAATAGTGGCATTATGGCAGGCACCTGTACTCCCAGCTACTCGGGAGGCTGAGGCAAGAGAATTACTTAAGCCCAAGAGTCTGAGGTTGATGTGAGCTATGACGTCACAGCCCTCTACCCAGGGCAACAGCTTGAGACTGTCTCAAAATAAATAAATAAAAGCCCCAAATCGGCTCAGTGCCTATAGCTCAAGCGGCTAAGGCGCCAGCCACATACACTTGAGCTGGTGGGTTCGAATCCAGCCCGGATCTGCCAAACAACAATGACAACTACAACCAAAAAATATCTGGGCATTGTGGCAGACACATGTAGTCCCAGCTACTTGGGAGGCTGAGGCAAGAGAATTGCCTAAGCCCAGGAATTGGAGGTTGCTATGAGCTATGATGCCATGGCACTCTACCCAGGGCGACAGCTTGAGGCTCTGTCTCAAAAAAAAAGCACCAAATAAAACTTCTAGAGACTTCTAGAGATTGACAACCACAGTGATGAAGAATACAAGTGGCTAGGCTTAATAGATTAGACATTACGGGAGAATCACTAGAGAAGATTAGAAAATTATTAGAAGGTTAAAGAACTTGAAGCAATAGAAACTATACAAAATGAAAACAGAGATAAAACAAAGAACTCTGAAGAGAACTATTATTAAGCTATGAACCACAGGAAACAATCAAACATGCAGGTAATGGCTTGCATTGGGACCTGTAGCACAATGGTTATGGTGCCAGCCACATACACCAAGGCTGGTGGGTTTGAATCTGGCCTGGGCCATCTAAACAACAAAGACAACTGAAACAAAAAAATAGCTGGGCATTGTGGCGGGTGCCTGTAGTCCCAGCTACTCAGGAGGCTGAGGCAGGAGAATGGCTTAAGCCCAAGAGTTTGAGGTTGCTGTGAAGTGTGATGCCATGGCATTCTATTGAAGGCAACATAGTGAGACTCTGTATCCAAAAAAAAAAAAAAATTAAAAAATTCCGTACTTTAAGAAAACTATGAAGCTTCAGATCCAAGAAGCTCAACAAACTGAAGCACATGAAATACAAGATGTAAAAACCAAACTATATCAGGGCACATCATAATGAAATCACTCAGAAACAATCTAAGTCTTACAAGAAGCAAAGAGAACATATAATATAGAGCAGTCAGGGGTTATGTGAAAAAACTGTGTATTACACAATATAAAAAAAAACCATACCTACCACATAATAAATTTAAATTATGTATAAAAATGAGTATGGAATAAAGTTAAGAAGAGAAGAAATATAAAACATTTGTCAAGCAAATAGAATTATAAATTTTTTTCTTGCCTAGTGTTGCTATTTAGAAAAACAAAATAATCCTATTTTTATTCTAAAATTCCTCTTTGCCTTTAGATCCTATACCCAGTCAAGTTCTCAGAAATCTGAAGAAACCCGCTCACACCTGTGCCACATGGACATCCTCTCTGGGCTGCACACACGGCACCCATGGTGTGGACTCTGGCCTCGACTTGGGGTGCCAATGCACAGGCTGCACTGCCCTAACCACAGCAAGGCCATGGGAAGACTGAAGCCTGCACACTGCCAGCCTGGCCTGGAGACCTGAGTCCTTGGGGATCGCTCCAGCTGCCCAGAAGTGCCAGAGCAGAAACAGATCTCAAACTCTGCCAGGCTTGTGGGTGAGTGAAGGAGCCTCCTCACTACAGTTAGGGGCAGAAGTGAAGGACCTATGGAAGCTCCTACCCTGAATGTCCTCAATGCAAAGGACTCATCAGGGAAGTGGGAAAGCCTTCTCCCACCAAGGATCTGGGAGAAAGCTAAATGGGCCTCTGTCATGAAACGGCAAGGAGAGGTGAGCAAAACCACCTATTGTGTAGACACAGGCAGAAGGTAAGATGCTGGATTAAACAAACTACAAAGTCATGTTAATTTCCATTAATTAAAAGAAAAAAGGGTATTTTTAAAAACCCACTTAGATGGTATTTATTTCAGTATGTCTAACATTCAGACTTATATTTCCCATTTTGCTAAAATGTGCTACACACAGAGACCACAGGCCGCTGAAGAGCTCTTCCTAAGCACAGCTGTAAGGCAAAGAAAGGAGACCTGACTGCAGACGAGAGTGTCCGCTGCCAGTCAACAGGCATTCAACAAATGCAGGGGTCTCCCAAGAGACAACCAAAGAACAGTGTTTCTGTGAAAGCTGCAGACCCAGGATGAAGTCATTCTTGTCAGACCTGGGCACCAGGCAGGCAGATCATACACATGAACCCGAGATAAGAACTGTTTCCAAGGACTCCCTGACAGCCCCATAAGAAAGTTTTCACACCCCTCACACACCGTCTTTTCATGGTTTTCATGTTTCACATGTGTATGTATGTTCCTAAGACAAGTTTTTATCACTAGACATTCTTCAAGCCCGCAGAGATTCAGGTGAGAAGCTCTTAAAACAACACTGCTCAGTCACAGCATCTAAACCATGGAACCAAGAGTTCTGGCTTTGAGCCTCTGGAGCCAATGACTCTGCTTCTAAGAAGCTTACCTGAGCCCCTCCCTCTTAGCCAATAAAAGCATTCCCTGACCCGTCCCTCACCACACTGGTGGCCTGAAGAGAAAAAGAGAGTAGACCACACGGGGAGATGTAAGTTCAGATGGGACAGCCTTGCCAAGACTCTCCTCTGAGGACACACCCAGGGATAACAGAGAAAAAACACAAAATAATGCACATTATGATTAAAACTAGAAAACTTAATGCATATTGAGATAAGAAAAAGATTGAGAGAATAAAAATGAACTTCATGAGACACACTCTATTTCATTTGAAGACACACAGGTCTGAAAAGGGTGCTGTGTGTGACTCACTGGGCAAAGCATTAGGAGACAGGCTGCTCAGTGAGTGGACAGGCCAACGCACACCCAAGAGGGCAAGGCTCCAACGCCGCGCTGTGGAGTCTGGATCCTGGCACATGATGTGGGCATTCACCACAGAATTTTCCTAACTTGCCTACATGTTTAAGCATTTTCATTATCAAATGAGGGTGGAGAGTGGGAGATTACTGGATATAGAACCAAAGAACGTGATTTTCTTTTTCTTTTTGGACAGAGTCTCAAGCTGTTACCCTCGGCAGAGTGCTGTGGCGTCACAGCTCACAGCAACCTCAAACTCTTGGGCTTAAATGATTCTCTTGCCTCAGCCTCCCAAGTAGCTGGGACAATAGGCGCCTGCCACAACGCCTGGCTATTTTGTTGTTGTTGTTGTTGTAGTTGTCATCATTGTTTTAGCTGGCCTGGGCCAGGTTGGAACCACCAGCCTCAGTGTATGTGGCCGGTGCTCTGCCCACTGAGCACAGGCACGGCCAAAGGACATGCTTTTCCATTCTAGCTCTCTACCTCTGAGCCATGGAAAGAGCAAGTCACACACCCCTGCAGACTCTGTTTGTCTTTGCCTCTTTCCACTTGAAAGGGTCAAAATTAAAAAATAAAGGGCTTTGTAAGTACATTTTCTTAAACCACCAATTTTCTAAATAAACTGCGCCTAAGCTAATATATGGTAACAAACTGTACATAGGGCACAAACAGAACTCCCCCACAAACTTCCTGGTGAAGACATGGGGGCTATGCTGTCACCTCGTGTGCTGCTGTTGCTTTCTGGACACACGTGGAGAACCAGGCTCCAGCCCACCTACACTCAGCCCAGGAGTGTGCAGCAAGTGTGCCAGAGGTCAATGAGGAACGAGGAGACACAAACCTTCCCAATGTCCTGTAGTGTTGCCAGCTCCAAAATCTGAGAGAGAACGTCCAACGCGGAGCGCAAGAATCCCCCAAACTTTTCAGTGCTGTTCTGAAGATCCAAGGTAACCTTGGGAAGGTGGGGAGAAAGCACAGCATTATTGGCACTCTTGTTCAGGCCATGTGCAACAGAGACACAAACGTCTGCCATGACGCGGCAAGAAGCTTCCACCATGTAGCCTGTGTACTCACCGTCCAGAGTACGTCCCTGTATGTGTTTTAGGCCCTAGGAAAATATCTTAGAAACGAAATTCCAGATAGCTATGTAAAAACTTACATTTCAAAGGCACCCTCCAAACTATACATATGACACTACAGAAAGAAATAATTCCTAACCTACTGTCATGAGAAAAAATTGTTAAACGTCCATCATAACCAGTATACATGATACGTCAAAAAAAAAAAAATTTAAAGTCCTATTCCATATCTATCAAGATCCCTGTGAGAAATCACTATCAAATTCATACACTGTTGTTCAATCTGGGTATAATAAAATATTAAACCAGGTTTTTTTCTATTTCATTTGGAGAGAGAGTTTCACCATGTCACCCTCGGTACAGTGCCATGGCATCACAGCTCACAACAACCTCAAACTCTTGGGCTTAAGCGATTCTCCTGCCTCAGCCTCCCAAGTAGCTGAGACTAGCCCAGCTAGGTACCCACCACAACCTGGTGTAGTTGTTTAACTGTTATTTTAGCTGGCCCAGGCTGGGTTCAAACCTGGAAGTTCTAGTGTATATGGCTGGTGTCCTAGCCGCTAAGCTACAGGTGCCGAGCCTATTAAATCAGTTTTAAGATGCATGAAGGAGGATTCCACTTGGCAGCGCCTGTAGTTCAGTGGGTAGGGCGCCAGCCACATACACTAAGGCTGGCGGGTTTAAATTTGGCCCAAGCCAGCTAAAATCAAATGACAACTATAACAAAAAAATTGCCAGGTGTTGTGGTAAGCACCTGTACTCCCAGCTGCTTGGGAGGCTGAGGCAGGAGAATCGCTTAAGCCCAAGAGTTTGAGGTTACTGTGAGCTGTGCCACCATGGTGCTCTACCAAGAGCAACATAGTAAGACTCAGTCTCAAAAAAAAAGAAGGATTCCACTTAATTAACTTACGCAGCAATTCACCTACTTTCCAGCCTCAGAGAATGGTTAGTCTCACAGACATAACGTATGAGGACCAAGGTGTGGAGAGACTGACTTATGAAAATAATGGCAAAAAGTCATGATAGAAAAGAAGGTGCTTGGTGAACTTAACCCTAAGCGTCCATGATGAAAAGAGGAAAACTCTAGGCAAAGTCAGGAAGCAGACGAGAGACAGGCAGGAAATGCAAACAGGAGTGGATCTAAAGGGTCCACCTGCATGTGCTTTCAACAGACCAGGCAAAGGAAGGCAGAGTCCAACAGTCAGACCACTGAGGAACCAAGTGACAGAGTGACACGACAGTGTCATGTAGGAACAGGAGTCTGGGGGAAGGGGGTCTCCTCCACTGGCACAGTGACCTTTCCTCTCCCAGACAACAGGGGACAGGAGGAGGAAGGAGGCATGGAAAGCTGGCAGGCTGCCCGGGCGGTGGGGGGACTAGCTCCTAAATCAAGATCAGGAGGTCCTAGGGTGAGAATCAGCTGCACAAGTTCTATAGAGACTGGGAAACTAAACCAAGAAACCAGGAAAGAGACAAGGGTCACAGAGGGGCCGGAAGGGCTGCACAGAAGTGTGGAGGCTGAGCAGCTTGGAAGGCTCCAAAGCACTAACAGGTGACAACCAAAGGTCTAGCGAGACTCCCCAGCCACGCCACACACACAGGGAGAACTCTGTGTGGCAGGCGCTGATGACGGGAGTGTGGTGGCAGGGAAGCAGGAGTCCAAGATATTAGGGAGGCAGAGCTCCAGGGGAACCTTGGAGACCAGGATGTTCTAGAAGGAAGATGAAAGAGAGCAGCAGACACTGGGAGCATGCACAGGGCTCTGAATTATAGGTGATCTGAGCTGAAACAGTGGAAATGAGAAGCCTTCTCCACATGGCATTTTCAACACACGCTCCTCTACTCTGGTAGTTGACATGAGGAATTTGCAGCTAAACAGAGGCTCTGAATCATTTGTAAAATGTGGTTGGAGACTTATCTTTTAATATCAGTATCAATATCCTTGAGAAAATAAGCCACATAATATTTATGAATAATTTTCCAAAAAAGAAAAGTATCTATTAGTAACAGGAAAAGATGAACATCTGGGGATAATGTTTGTCAAGAAATATGTAAGATTTTTGTGAAATAACCTTTAAAGCGCAAAATCTTTTAAATCTTATGTTTGTTTTTTTTCCCAGAGATAGTGCCTCACTTTGTAGCCCCTGGTAGAGTGCTGTGGCGTCACACAGCTCACAGCAACCTCCAGCTCTTAAACTGAGGCGATTCTCTTGCCTCAGCCTCCCAAGCAGCTGGGACTACAGGCGCCCACCACAACGTCCAGCTATTTTTTTGTTGGACTTTGGCTGCGGCTGGGTGCGAACCTACCACCCTCAGTATATGGGGCCAGCACCCTGCTCACTAAGCCACAGGCACTGTCCATACATTTTATGTTTTTGAAAAATATTTTGAACAAGGAGAAAAGCATTTCACATTCTGGAGAGGCCAACTGAAATTATCTAATTATTTGTGACATCCATTTTCCCTAAGTTAATCTTTAAATAAGTTTGTTCACATCCAAAAATTAGTAAGAATATCCAGAAATATTCTAAAGAAGAATGGAGGATCTGATCCCTTCAAAAATATGTCATGACACTACCGTAACTGGTGATTGTGGTTCTAAGATGAACAGACAGATGTGACAAAACAGTAACTGAAGCCACAGCACCATGAAAAAATAGTGTTAGAGAAAGGGAGTAATTCAAACCAATCAGTGCAGAAAAATGAATCACTCAGTAAACAGTGTTGGGTACAAATGGGAGAAAAAAATTAGACCTACATTTCATACCTAACAAGTTGCAGATATGTAGAAAATTTTAAGTAAAAACAATGAAATAAAAGAACTGAAATACAACTATATAGCAAAGAGTCAACAGAGCAGACTACTCTCCTTCCGGAGGCCTTGCAAGATGGACCCATGGGGGTGTCTGGTGAACAGTCCCCTACATGGATAGAATCTCCCCCTAACTGAGAAAGGGGCTCACTGTACCCAGACTATTGGAAACACAAGGGATATGCTACGTCATTTCTTCTGCATGTCCAGAATTTTGGCTCCCATTGGGCAGAAGGTGCCTGTGAGCCTAGGCATTGCTGCATTTTCCTGTACATCTAGTAAGAGGGAGAAGGCAAAGGAAGCCTGTACCCGGATCCTTCCAGAATCCATGGGGACCACTTCCCCACTAACCTGGCTGTACGTCCTTGCTGCTCACAGTAATGTAGCTTAGCTGGGAGCACAACTAGTGTCCAGTCCCTCAGGTCCCTCTAGTGAGTCTTTGAACTCAAGCTGTTTTTGGGAAGTGTAGATACAATATCCACAAACCCCAAGAAATTATTTCTAAAGCAATATGAAAATCCAAAATATCTGTATGACAGAAGTTATCATACACAAAGCTCAGAGACATACTTGACAAACTAATTATAACTTTCATCTCAAAAGGCTAACACATGTGTACACATGCATGCCCCTGCCCTATAAACCCTAAGAAAAACCCCAACAATCTCTTAGAAGTACATGTGCATACACATCTACACAAGAGGCAGAGGCCCGTACCTTGTAGTTGGCGTGAGTAGCTTTCAGGACGTCATGCAATTTGAGGTATGAAGGGAGATGGTAGAAACTCCCCAGTGATGAGGATTTGCTTGTTGTCACAGGCCCTGAAGGATCAGATTGTCTGGAGGCTTCAAAAATACACACGCAAAAGATAAACTTTTAGGTCAAAAATAAAACCTTGCGAAGTTTAAAGGAGAGTGTTGGAAATAACAATTTTTTTATAAGCATTCTAGTAGAAAAAAATTCAAATCTTTCTTGTGACTTTTCGAACTAGGAGTGATGAGAAGGTGACTGACAAACACTAAGTAGGACCCGAGTCTGAAAACAATATCAGAGCAGCAGCAGCAGCAGCAGCGCAGCAACGCCTTCGGCTTGTGCTGCTGCTTTGGGAGGCAGCAGTCTGACCTCACAGGAGCAGCTAACTGGAGGACCACTCGCCAATCCTGGGCCCTCTCTGAGTCTAAGGTCCCCTGGGAGAGGCACCAAGGGACTGGCCCCTGGCCAACTGACTTCAGGACCTGTTAGACAATCAGACAGGGATGACAGGAACATGTGTTCAAAGTTACAAAGGCACAAACATTATCATTAAACTGACACTAAGCACCGAAGTGTCAACCATGATACACAACTACTCTCCAGTGTTAAGCACTTCTGACTTGGAGCCCTTCCTTTATTTAATTTATCAGAAAGATGACTGCTTACATACTAATAATTTTGCATGTGTAAAGTCCAAAACTTTTAAAACAGATTAATACTCCCACTGTACTATATCCAATCCTTAGAAAAGAGCATCTTTGGAAAAAAACTTTAATTAAAAGAAGTAAATAAATAAAAAACCTTAATGTGTTGATCAAGGATAAAAAATTTCATTTATAGACAGGAGGAAAGAGTTCAAGCGGGTCTACTAAATAACATGGTGACTATAGTTAATAATAATGTATTATATGCTTGAAAATGACCCAGAGAGGTTAAGTGTTCTCACCACAAAGAAATGTTAAGTATGTGAGGTGATGCACTGCATACAAATTTCAAAATATCATGCTGCACATACCATAAATATATATATATAATTTAAATTTCCGAATTGAAAATAAATAATATCCTTGATATAAACGCTATACAAACAGAATGAATAGGAGGTGCCGTGAGGCAGTGTGAGAGTGGGTCTGGGGGGCATGCACACAAGGGTGTCCAGGACATGAGCATCAGCATTCACCACATGCCTGGCTGGGCTCCCTCCTGCCCCCACCAGTGCTCGCCAAGAACAGTGTGGACGGGAGTCAATAAACTGCAGCTACCTCCATCCTGGCCCTGTCTGCCCTGGCATGTTTCTGGGTGTAGAAGTCCCTCCAGAGTCCAGAGTACAGCAGGGTTCCCCAACTTGGATAATTTATCTCCACTTGCTCTCCCCTTTATCTCTTCCAAATGCAAATATTTCACTTCCAACATCTCAGTCTACTTCTAGCCTCCCAACCCTCCCCTAGGAGAGGAGAGCCAGGCCCTGGCTGTGGCTGGGCCTGCAGACTATGGGGACTCCATCTCAGCAATGACTCTTGCAGACGCTTAAGAGCAAAAAGTGGTCCATGTACATTCAGTAGTAGTCTTTAACACCTCACACCCCACCTGGGGAAACCTTTTTCTGAGGTCACTGTTTCCATAAAATACCAAGTTACCACTCAAATCCTAGATTACTATGTGACATATGGTACCATCCCGGCTCCCTTCCTGGTGTCGCCTCCTACCTGTGCTGGTCTCGTTGCCTTTCTTGGGACTCAGTGGGACAGATGCCTGTTCTCCTGGTTCTTTCTCCTTTCCCTTTCGTCGGATGGGACTTAGAGAAGGGGGGTTTGTTAGAGAAGGTAAGGCTGCCTAAAACAGAGAATAAAGCACATGATGGAAATACACAATTGATACAGAACTGAGAACTAAGAGGTACGGTGTTAACCCAGTTTGGTTCATCCCTGGCACCCACACGTACGGAGCTTGGGTACTCTACACACATCGCGTGCTTCACTCCCACAACAATCCTGCTCCCACGAGTAGGACTCAGGGAGTTAGTCACTGCCCAAGGCCACTGGAGTCTTCAGACCCAACTTCTCCAGGGCATTCTATGTTAGCCATGACACAAAAAAAGGATAAAAAGCAGCACTGTAAAGTCCTTTTTTCAAGTGAGGATACAGGCTTAGGAACAAAGTAACTTATTCAAGGCCCCACCTAATTAGTAGCGAGCTAAAAGTCAGCAAGCCCAAACGTATCCACAAACTGCAAACTCTCCCATTCACAAGTAGAGAACACAGAATGTGCAGCTCCCACATTAAGAGGAGGCAGTGGACAGGGCAGAGTGAGGACAGGGTGAGGAGAAAACGACTGGGACATGGACTTCAAGTCTCAGAAAAGTGCTGGCTGAGGTCTCAATGTCTGTCCCTCCCACAGCCACCACCAAATTCATGTGTTGAACCCTAATCTCCAAGGTGATAGCATTAGGAAGTAGGGTCTTTGGAAAATAAGTCATGAGGTGCAGCCCTGGTGAATGGATTTGTGTTCTTATGAAAGGGGGCCCCCAAAACTCCCCTGCCCCTTTCAACACATAAGGACACAGCTGCCTTCCAGCCGTCCATAAGGAAATAGCCCCCTCACCAGAGACTGAATATGCTGGCGCCTTGACTTGAACTGTCAACCACCAGAACTGTAAGAAATGATTTCTTTGGGGGGAGGAGCAAGATGGCAGCCGAGTAACAGCTTCCTTGCAACGGCCACCGTGAGACTGGGGAGAGAATTTGAGACTGGGGAGAGAAGACTCCAGGCATCTCTGGCTGGTGGGATCTGACCAGAAACATGCCTCTGGGGACACAGGGAGTCAGCGAGAGACTTCTGGACCCCATGAGGAAGACAAAAGCAGTGGAGAAATGGACTCATCAAAATCCTAGTCCAGAGGTGTGGTAACTTAAAGTGCAAGAGGAACTGAAAGGAAAATTAAGGCAGGGAAACAGATAAAAGAAAACACTCATGAGGAAGAATCAGCAGAAAAATCCTGGCAACATGAAAAACCAGGGCAGAGCAACCCCATCAAGGGACCGTGAGGGAGCTACTGCAGAGGATTCCACCTATAAAGAAATGTTAGAAATGACAGAAAAGGAATTTAGAATACAGATGATGAAAACAATGAAGGAAATGATGGAAAAAATGAAGGAAACTGCTGATAAAGTAGAAAATGATCAAAAGGAAATCCAAAAACAGAAACAAATAAGAGAAGAATGATACAAAGAATATAGAAAGGATATAGCAGAGCTGAAGGAACTGAAGCAGTCAATTAGGGAACTTAAAGATGCAACAAAGTATCAACAACAGATTAGACCATGCAGAAGAAAGAATCTCAGAGGTAGAGAACAAAGGTCTTGAGATAACTCAGCTAGTTAAAGAGGCAGAAAAGAAGACAGAAAGCAGAACGTTCACTGACAGAATTATGGGACTTTATGAAGTGTTCAAACATACGAGTTATAGGAGGGGGACAGAAGGGGAAGAAGAAGGCCCCAGGGGAACTGAAGCCATACTAGAGAATATTATAAATGAAAACTTCCCAAATATCACCAAAGATTGTCACACAATCCTTTCAGAGGGATATCAGACCCCAGATCACCTCAACTCTAACTGAGCTTCTTCAAGACACATTGTGATGAACCTGTCCAAAGTCAAGACAAAAGAAAAGATTCTTCAAGCTGCCAGTAGTAAGCACCAGTCGACATACAGGGGCAAATCCATCAGGGTGACTGCAGACTTCTCTAATGAAACTTTCCAAGCAAGAAGACAATGGTCATCTACCTTTAATCTACTTAAACAGAACAATTTCCAGCCCAGAATTCTAAATCCTGCTAAAATAAGCTTTAAAATTAACAGAGAAATCAAATCATTTACTGATATACAAACACTGAGGAAATTCGCCACAACAAGATCAGCTCTATAGGAAATACGTCAACCTGTTCTACACACTGACCATCACAATGGATCAATAGCAAAGTAAGAACTCAGAAATTAAAGGACAGAACCTAACTTCCACACTGATGCAAAAGATAAAATTAAGCAATGGACTCTCACAAAATAAGATGAATAGAACACTACCACTTATCATTTATCTTAATAAATGTTAATGGCTTGAATTCCCCACTGAAGAGGCATAGATTGGCTGACTGGATTAAAAAACACAAGCCATCCATTTGCTGTCTGTAGGAAACACACCTAGCTTCAAAAGACAAATTAAAACTCCAAGTTAAGGGCTAGAAAACAATTTTTCAGGCAAATGGAATTCAGAAGAAAGAGGAGTTGTAATCTTCAGATACATGTGGATTTAAAGCAACTAAAGTCAAAAAAGACAATGAAGGTCACTTCGTACTGGTCAAGGGAAAAATACAACAAGAAGACATTTCCATTCTAAATATTTATGCATCCAACTTAAATGCTCCCAGATTCTTGAAATGGACTTTACTCAGTCTGAGTAATAGGATATTCTATAGCACCATAATAACAGGGGACTTTAACATTCCTCTTGCATAGCTGGATAGATCCTCTAAACAGAAATTAAACAAAGATATAAGGGACTTAAATGAGACTCTAGAACAACTGTGCTTGATAGAAGCGTATAGAACACTGCACCCCAAAGATAAAGAATATACATTCTTCTTATCACCCCACTGAACATTCTCCAAAATTGATCATATCCTAGGACACAAAACAAACCTCAACAGAATCAAAAGATTGAAATTTTATCTTGTATCTTCTCAGACCACAAGGCACTAAAGGTGGAACTCAACTGCAACAAAAAACATTCAACCTCACACAAAGGGATGGAAGTTAAAACAGCCTTCTTTTGAATGACAGTTGGGTGCAGGAAGAAATGAAAGAGGAAATCATTAACTTCTTTGAGCATAACAACAATGAAGACACAAGCTACCCAAACCTGTGAGGTACTGCAAAAGCAGTCCTCAGAGGAATATTTATTACTTTAGATGCCTACATTAAAAAAATAAAAAGAGAGTGCATCAACAAACTCACAACTCATCTTATGGAATTGGAAAAAGAAGAACAATCTAAGCTTAAACCTAGCAGAAGAAAAGAAATATCCAAAATTAAATTAGAGATCAATGAAATTGAAAATAAAAGAAGCATTCAGAAAATTAATGAAACAAGGAGTTGATTTTTTGAAAAAAAAAAAATAAATGAAATATATAAACCTTTGGTCAGACTAACTAGAAATAGAAAAGTAAAATCTCTAGTAACTTCAATCAGAAATGATAAAGGGGAAATAACAACTGATGCCACAGAAATACAAGAGATTATCTCTGAGTACTACCAGAAACTCTATGCCCAGAAATTCGACAATGTGAAGGAAATGGATCAGTATTTGGAATCACACCCTCTCCCTACACTTAGCCAGGAAGAAAGAGCTCCTGAACAGACCAATTTTAAGCACTGAGATTAAAGAAACAATAAAAAAATTTTCCAACAAAAAAAATGCCCTGGTCCAAATGCTTCATACCAGAATCCTATCAAACCTTCAAGGAAGAGCTTATTCCCATAATGCAGAAATTACTCCAAAAAACTGAGGAGGAAAGAATCTTCCCCAACACATTCTGCGAAGCAAACATCACCTTGATACCAAAACCAGGAAAAGACCCCCAACTAAAAAGGAGAATTTCAGACCAATTTCACTAATGAATATAGTTGCAAAAATTCTCAACAAAATCCTAGCCAATAGATTACAGCTTCTCATCAAAAAAGTCATACATCATGATCAAGCAGGTTTCATCCCACGGATGCAAGGCTAGTTTAACATATGCAAATCCATAAACCTTATCCACCACATCAACAGAAGCAAAAACAAAGACCATATGATCCTCTCAACAGATGCAGAAAAAGCATTCTATAAAATCTAGCATCCTTTTCTAATTAGAATACTGAAAATTATAGGCATACGTGGCACATTTCTTAAACTGATCAAAGCTATCTATGAGAAACCCACAGCTAATTATTTTACTGAATAGAGTAAAACTGAAAGCTTTTCCTCTTAGAACTGGAACCTTGTGGTTGCCCTCTGTCACCATTACTATTTAACACAATTAGGCAAGACAAGGAAATAAAGGGTATCCAAATGGGAGCAGAGGAGGTCAAATTCTCCCTCTAGAACTCCTGAAAGTCATCAAAAAATATAGTAAGGTCTCAGGATATAAAATCAATGTCCACAAGTCAGTAGCCTTTGTATATGGCAATAATAATCAAGATGAGAAGCTAATTAAGGACATAACTCCCTTCACCATAGCTTCAAAAAAAATGAAATACTTAGGAATATACCTAACAAAAGAGGTGAAGGACCTCTATAAAGAAAATTATGAATGGGTGGAGGGAGGGGGTTTGGAGGGATCACTTCTGAGGTTTATCTTATAGGGGTACAAGTGAATCTTTCTAAGAGTAAAATGTGAACGTTTTAAAATAATAACTGAGAAAATGACATGAAAGCTGTGTTGACCAGTTTGATGGAAGTAGTTCGGATTGCATGTGAAAACCCCACACTGTACCCCAGAAGTGCATTAATGTACATAGTTACCATTCAATAAAAAAAAATAAAAATAAAAATAAAATAAAAAAGAAAATTATGAAATCCTAAGAAAAGGAATAGCAGAGGAAATTAACAAATGGAAGAACATACCATGCTCATGGCGGGGAAGAATCAACATTGATAAAATGTCTATGTCTATGTTTCCCAAAGCAATCTACCGATTCAATGCCATCCCATTAAAATATCAACATCGTACTTTCAAGACTTGGAAAAAATGATTCTGCATTTTGCATGGAACCAGAAAAAACCTGTATAGCTAAGGGAGTTGTTAGTAATAAAAACAAAGCCGGGGGTAGCAGCATACCAGATTTTAGGCTGCACTACAAAGCCATAGTGGTCAAGACAGCATGCTACTGGCACAAAAATAGAGACATAGACATTTGGAATGAATAGAAAACCAGGAAATGAAACTAACATTTTACAATCACTTAATCTTCGATAAACCAAAGAAGAATATACCTTGGGGAAAAGACTCCCTATTCAATAAATGGTGCTGGGAGAACTGGATATCCATTTGTAAAAGACTGAAACTGGACCCAAACCTTTCTCTACTCACAAAAATTGATTCAAGATGGATAAAGGACTTAAATTCAATGCATGAAACAATAAAAATCCTCAAAGAAAGCATAGGAAAAACACTGGAAGATACTGGTCTGAGGAAATACATCATGAAGAAGAGTGCCCCGTGGCAACTGCAATAATAACAAAAATAAACAAATGGGACTTACTTAGACTGAAAAGCTTCTGTACAGCTAAGGAGACAACAACCAAAGCAAATAGACAACCTACACAATGGGAAAGGCTATTTGCATATTTTGAATCAGACAAAAGCTTGATAACTAGGATCTATAGAGAACTCAAATTAATCCACGTGAAAAAGCCAACAATCCCATATATCAATGGGGAAGAGAGATGAATAGAACCTTTTCTAAAGAAGACAGATGAATGGTGAACAAACATGAAAAAAATGCTCATAATCCCTAATTATTAGAGAAATGCAAATCAAAACCACCCTGAGATACCATCTAACCCCAGTGAGAATGGCCCACATCACAAAATCTCAGAACTGCAGATAGTGGCATGGTGGGACTGCAAACTAATACAACCTTTTTGGAAGGAAGTATGGAGAACCCTCAAAGAACTCAAGCTAGACCTCCCATTTGATCCTACAATCCCATTACTAGGCATCTACCCAGAAGGAAAAAAATCCTTTGATCATAAGGACACTTGCACTAGACTGTTCATTGCAGCTCAATTTATAATTGCCAAAATGTGGAAACAGCCTAAATGCCCACCAACCCAGGAATGGATTAACAAGCTGTGGCATATGTACACCATGGAATACTACTCAACCATTAAAAAAATGGAGACTTTACAGCCTTTGTATTAACCTGGATGGAAGTGGAAAACATTATTCTTAGTAAAGCATCACAAGAATGGAGGAGCATGAATCCTATGTACTCAATTTTGATATGAGGACAATTAATGACACGGTGGAGGTGAGGGAAGGGGAGAGCAGAGATGGAAAAAAAGGAGGGCGGTGGGGGGAAGGAAGAACGGAGAGAGGAAAGGAGGAAGGAGGGGTGGGGTCTTGGTGTGTGGCACACCTTTTGGGGGCAAGACATGATTCTAAGAGGGACTGTACCTAACAAATGCAATCAGTGTAAACTGGTTTCTTGTAACTTCAATGAATCCCCAACAATAAAAAAAATAATAAAAATAAATTTAAAAAAATAATAATAATTTCTTTGATTTAGGCCACCTAGGCCATGGTTTTATTTGTTTGTTTGTTTGTTTTTGGAGACAAAGTCTCACTCTGTTGCCACAGGTTAGAATGCTGTGGCCTCAGCCTAGCTCACAGCAACCTCAAATTCCTGGGCTCAAGCAATCCTGCTATCTCTGCCTCCCATGTAGCTAGACTTTAGACACCTACCACCATGATGCCCAGCTAATATTACTATGCTTAGTGGAGATGGGGGTCTCACTCTTGCTCAGGCTGGTCTCAAAACTCCTGACCTAAAGCATTCCCCCTGCCTCGGCCTCCCAAAGTGCCAGGATTACAGATGTCAGCCACCACACCTGGCCATGGTATTTTGCTGTGGTCACCCAAACTGATTCAAGATGGGCACCTTATACCTCTGCGCCTTGTCTGTAAAATGGACAAACAGCTGCAACTGGGAGAAGGGACAGGAAGGTGACAGGTAAGGATGCAGAGAGCACTCTAGAGGCTGCTGCACCAGAGCCTGCTCAGGGGAAGGGGCAAGCTCTCCTCAGGAAATGTGCACAATGGAGGGAGACCTCCCACAGAGACAGGATGTTGGGTAGTAGCTCCTGTAGCTGGGCTCATGGGAGGTGTGGGGTAAAGGTTACAGGGTTTCTGTTTGGGCCCTGAAATTGATTATGGTGATGGCTGCACAACTAGGTGGGCATACTACACTCATTGTACACTTTAAATGGGTGAACTGTATAGTAAGTGAATTGCCTCAATAATGCTGTTTCCAAAACAAAAGCTAAGGCTAATGCAATAAATCGATCTGGACCAGAAGCATGGCAGAGAACACAGAAAAGTATGTGTGTGAGTATGAATTTGTAGCCGGGTAACTAAGGGAGAGTCTTTTTTTTTTTTTTTGAGACATAGTCTCACTATGTCCCTCTCAATAGAGTGCCATGGCATCACAGCTCACAGCAACCTCAAACTCTTGGGTTCAAGCGATTCTCTTGCCTCAGCCTCCCAAGCAGCTGGGACTACAGGCACCCTCCACAATGCCTAGCTATTTTTTGGTTGTAGTTGTCATTATTGCTTGGCAGACCCAGGCTGGGTTCAAATGGGCCAGCCTTGGTGTATGTGGCTGGCTGGCTCCATAACCACTGTGCTATGGGCACCAAGTTGAGAGTCTGTCTTAAAAAAAAAATTGCTTGGCTTGGTTGCTGTGAGCTGTGACATCATAGCACTCTAGGGAGGGTGACATAATAAGACTCTGTCTCAAAAAAAAAAAAAGTACCAACAGATCCAGATGCTCTCATTTCTTTTCATTTCATCTTACACCAGCAAAATCTCTGTGCTGAGGCTATTTTAAGTGACACCTTGCAACAGGTTATAAGTATTGTGAACTATGTGCCTATCAATGTGACATGGCATCGTCAGTTTTGTAACCTGCTTTAGCTGGGATGAGAGATTCAGTGTGGATTTGCAGTATCGTTCTAACATGTGTTGGCTATCATAGGGCAGGTGTTAGCCAAAGTTTTATTCCTGCAAGTATAGATAGTTAAATTTTATGAAAAACAGACTCAGCAATGTGAATTACTAAAGGAGGATTTCTTTCAGAATGCAGCATTTCTGAGTGATACTGTGTCAAATCAGAGCGACTTGAGTATTTTTTGCAACATAAAACTAAATCTGTGTGTGAAATACAGCAAAAAAATCCAGCCATTTCAGAAAAGCTTTTTTGTTTTGAACCCAAGACTGAGTCTCAAACTCTGTTACCCCGGGTAGAGTGCCATGATTTCATGACAGCTCACAGTAGCCTCAATCTGTTGAGCTCAAGTGATCCTCTTGCCTCAGCTTCCCAAGTAGCTGGGACTATAGCCATGTGCTACTGCACCAGCTAATTTTTCTATTTTCAGTAAAGACAGAGTCTTGTTCTTGCTCAGGCTGGTCTCAAATACCTGAGCTGAAGGGACCCTCCTGCCTCAGCCTCCTACAGTATTAGAATTACAGACATGAGCCATCTCATCTGGCCTAAACTGTCTCTTTTCAAAACACTTCTTCAAAAGAAAATTTCAGTTAGCAAAGGCCGGCAATAAGTGGGATGATACATGCAAATCATTTGAAGAATACACAGGTATTCTAGACCTATTAATTGGAGAATACAATGAAAACTTTGTTCACTAACTTTGAGAACGGTGACATCAAATCAGCATTTCAGCCTCACCTAGTTGATATCACCAAGATACCTGAAGAATTC
>NW_003852593.1:1942986-1946082 GCF_000181295.1 Otolemur garnettii | reverse complement strand
TTGAGCCACAGGGGCCGAGCCTAGATAATGTTTTAAAGTCATTTTCTGATGTTTAAGAAAGGTTCAACTGAAATATGGAAAAATGTAGTAGAATACCCATACCTTCAACTACATGCCTGAAAAATGCTTTCTTGCTTTTCAACCTCTTATTACTATTAATCTACATTCTCCTACCTAGTCCAAATCAAGGTATCTTAAGGTCACGAATGACTGTTACCCACTGAGAGGATCCACTGAAACTGTGAACCTCCATGCTGCAACCAAATGTTCACTCACTCTCCAACTAAAACCAGACACAACATAAGTTTTTAAAAGGTTAGTTAACTTTAAAATAACATAGTTTTCATTTTTCTTAATTATTAAGTGCATAGAAGTTTGATTGTTACAAAACAAAACATATTTTTAAGTATATCTAGTTGAAGTTTCTTGAATGTGGCCTTATTTGATTACAGCTCGTGTGTGTGTGTGTGTGTGTGTGTGTGTGTGTGTGTATGCGCGTGCCGGAAGAATGAAGGGACGTTTTATTGAGCTGTTTTTCTCACTTTTAGTTTCCCAATCTTACTCTATTATCTCCCAAGACACTGCAAGGCTTCCCACTTGTCATGGGATGTGGAAGAGACAAATGGGCTATTCTGCATTTTACATTTTCCACCTGGAGAAGGAATAAATGTTCTAAGCACTACCTGTGTTCCTGTCAGATGCTACTATCTTTCCTAAGGGCCTTGGCCACAAAAGTGAACAATTACAGCTAAATTAATGTGGCTTCCGGCATGAACAGGTTCCCCAGCCCTGGCCCAGGAGCAGCAGGAGGCTACAGGGTGAAGCTAGGGACACAATTCTCCAGACACAACTGCACAGAAGGGAGGAACTAAAGCAGAGTGGGAAGACAGAGAGGGTTTTTGTTTGTTTTGTTTTTCTCTTTTGGTGTTTTTGATATTTTTTGAGACAGAGTCTCACTCTGTCACCCTGGCCAAGTTGTGTAGTGACAGCACAGCTCACAGCAATCTCAACCTCCTGGGCTCAAGGGATCCTCCGGCCTCAGCCTCCTCAGTAGCTAAGACTACAGGTGCCCTCCACAACACATGGCTTATTTTTTTATTTTTAACAGAGACGAGGTCTCACTCTTGCTCAGGCTGGTCTCAAACTCCTGACCTCAAGCGATCCTCCTGCCTCATCCTCCCAGAATGGTGAGATCACAGGCGTGAGCCATCGAACTCAGCCGAGAGAAGTTTTTAAAGTAGAAGACACAGCAAATGAGAGCAAAGTGAGATATAATGACAAGTGAACATATCTATCTTAAATTTATCATACAAGTAGTTTAACATTTGTTTTGAGGTTGATTTTATTGCTTCAGAATAGAAAAGCTAAACTGTCAAGATTTAAGGAGAGAGCAGCTGAGGTGCTCAGCCAGGAACTTCAATTCTGAGCTTTCTTGGCTCATGCAGAAAGCCTAAAAATAAAGCTAGGTATTTCCCCTTCAGAGGTAACAGGAATTGATAAATAAAGAGCTACAAAACAGATGGTCACATTTTGATGTTAAATTAGTGTCACAATACGAGCAATTTTGTTCATTTAAAGCAAAAGAGAATTTAAAAAGGGACAGATTACTAAACAAAGGTATTAAAACAGCTGCCCCGAAAAAATAGTTACCTTTATTGCTGGTCCAGGAGCCACATCATCCAAGACATGAGCACAGATATTAATCACCTTCAGCAGGTGGGAAAAGAGCTGCTCCACCATGGGCACCAGGGTCCGGTCACCCAGGGCTGGCCAGACCTCCTCTTGCTTATTGGCTGTTGGGATGGCTTCTTCTTCAGAGGTCCATGAACTTCTCAGAGATTTGGGGGCACTGGCTATAATATGGACATACATATTACCACAGTGTGGGCAAAAGAAATTTAGAACCATCTATGTTGAGAGTCTGCTGGACCTCCATCCCTGATCAACTGATACCCCAAATGTCAACATGACATTTCTCCGCAAAATCTGTGTTCTCAATTTCCATGAAGGTCACTACCATATACCCACCCAGGATGTGACATCATCATGGGCGCTTTCTTGGTCTTCAGGATTGAAGTCCAGTTGGTGATCAAGGCCTGACATTCTGCCTTTTTCACTCTTTTCCATCAGCCTCTTCCTTAAAGCCCCTAGCCAACATCTTCGTTCAGACTCTCTATCCCTTGCCTTAACTTCAAAACTTGTGCTTCCCTACCTTCTCCTCGAATCCACATTCAAGTCAGCTGAGTGATTTTCCTAAAATATTCATCTGTCAGTTCCTTTCATAAAACTCTCCAGTAGCCTCCCACAGTAAACAGCACAGGTCCTGGCAATCCTCCCCTCATGGATCACAATGGACTCTGCCTTTCCTACTGGCTGTGTTCTCTGTTCTCATCACCGTCTTCACAGGGCGACCAAAGTCATGCGCAGTGCTCCATGAGGTATTTCATGTGTCTCCATGTCTTTGCTTGTGCAGCACCTTGTCTGTACCCTTTCCTGCTAGCCACTCAATCTGCCCATGGGAAAGTGATTATGGCTACTGTGCGCTGCCACTAGGCTTTTGTTTACATATATCCCCTACTAATCTAAAAGCAACTTGAGAACAGAGCCTATATATTATACTTTCTTATAGTCCCAGTGCTTGAGACAGTACGTGACACTTAGTACCCAGTAAAACAAAATTCGAAACAAGTTTACTCACAATTATCTGAGGGGCTATACTGGGAAAAGGCTACCTTAGAATACTTAGCACAGAGGAGATGCATGGAGGTAACATCTGAAATCTGACTATCACTTGGAATGACCTTTTATATTTTTCCTCATATGCTCACCATCTCTCATACCTCACAAAAAAACAAAAGATAATGTCCCTGTTTCAACTCAGCACCAGTACCTGCAATCAAATTTCCAGCCAAAATCAAAGCATCTTGATGGGCCGAGAGATCCAACGGGAACCAAGCTGATGAAAGCAGGGTAAGAATCATTGTGGCCATCCCAACCGTACAGCTCTTTCTAGAATCATCTGAGGTGTTCAGGGGGGGTACTCTGGAAACAGACATTTGCAAGGTCAAATTATAGAAATTTTCTTTTTTTTTTTTT
>NW_003852593.1:1920354-1942803 GCF_000181295.1 Otolemur garnettii | reverse complement strand
GCGGGCCCGGGCCGGGGATTTGAACCTGCCACCTTAGGTGTATGTGGCTGGCGCCTTAGCCGCTTGAGCCACAGGCGCCGAGCCAGAAATTTTCAAGTAAACCGAATAGGTTACTTTCTCTTACAAATCCATGAGGAAGGCTTGTCATGATACATTTTATACCAGCTCAGAAATTGATATTACTATTGTTAATCAACTAACATCTCTCCTGCAAATCTCCATAAAAATAATTTGAGAAATGAAATAAGATAGTAGATCTGGTTAACAGGTTTTGTTTTTTTTTATTTTGAGACAGAGTCTCACTACATCGCTCTCAGTAGAGTGCCACGCCATCACAGCTCAAAGCAATCTCAAACTCTTGGGCTTAAGAGATTATCTTGCCTCAGCCTCCCAACTAGCTGAGACTACGGGCACCTGCCACAACACCCAGCTATTTTTTTTTTGTTGTTGTTGTCATTAGCAGGCCCAGGCCAGGTTCAAACCCTCCAGCTCCAGTGCATGTGGCTGGTGCCCTAACCACTGAGCTACAGGCACTGAGCCCGGAACTGTTTGTTTTAATGACCTTTTAACTTTCCTTAAATTTTGACTTAGCACATCTTACTCCAATGGCAAAGGCAAGTCTAGTGCTGGACCTATGCCTAGAGAGTGCAGCTGCTCAGTCAGTATTTGTGGAAAGAAGAAAAGTAATCATTCTAGACCAGAGAATGCGATCCATCTCATGCAAATTTCTTGTGCTGATAGACACAAGAAATCCATAGATTTACTTCCAAATGTGATGGGAATCACCAAAATCTCTCTCAATAATCAATACACATAATGAAAGCTTTTTCTTTAATGCTGTGGAAGACTCAAAATCATCTCCTAGATGCTGGTAGTGCCATCTACTGGAGGAAAATCATTTTAAAATGAAAACTGTTAATTCGCAACAGTCCCTAAATCACACCCTGGTAGTGCTTCACCACTTTGAACGAGAGGTCACACTTGACATCAAGCAAATAAGTGTTTCTACACTTTTAATTTATGGTGAATAATTTTGGAAAGAAGTCAATTAGAAAAGTCTTTTGCCAATATATGAAAGTTCCCTTAAATGAACCTATAGGTCATACCCTCAAGTCTCCAAAAATGCTTACAAATTTGTGAGATTTACTTAAGTACAACTACTCCAGTATTTCCTCACCTCCTGTCACTGGTTTTCACACAACCAATAGGGCAGAGGCAAGTATTCCATCAGATAGTTTTCCAAAAAGCCAAACTAATAAAAGACTTAGAAAGAAAGGGGAAAAGGCACCCTGGTGCCTATGTTTGTGCCATGCAGTTGCAGACAGCTGTATACTGAGGAAGATACATACCCACAGTGCCAACCTAAACTCCAAATGCAAACTGGGAAGGCGGTTGAAAGAAGACACAAGGCTTCACAGCATCCAAACTATAGAAGAAAGGGGTAATTAAATCACATCCAAACACCACAAAGGATAACCAAATTAAATCTCCTGTTACCCTTTCTAAACAGTATAAACAATGAAAAAGAAATTGAGATCTGTAAATGATAACTGTTAGGTATCTGTCCCACCATGGTACAAACTCATATTTTTTTTTTTTTTTTTTGAGACAGAGTCTCACTCTGTTGCCCTCAATAGAGTGCCATGGCATCACAGCTCACAGCAACCAACTCCTGGGCTTAAGCGATTCTCTTGCCTCAGCCTCCAGAGCAGCTGGGACTACAGGCACCTGCCACAACTCCCAGCTATTTTTTGTTGCAGTTGCCACTATTTTAGCTGGCCGGGGTTGGGTTTGAACCCGCCACCCTCGGTATATGGGGCCAGCGCCCTACCCACTGAGCCACAGGCACCGCCCCCAAATTTGTACTTGAAAAAATACAACTGTATTAGTGAAATTCATGTTTCAAGAAAGGGTCGACTGTATCCCAAGGAAGAGAGGCCAGTAGTAGAGAAGCTCCTCCTTCCTGGATTGAGGATCACCCCAGAACTGTCACTGTCCTGTGCTACCCACTGCCCTGCAATGTTTTCCCCCCTACAGTCCAGTCCCCCTCCCCATTTGCCCGTGGGCATCCTCAAATCTCAGCCCAGTAGATTCTTGTCTCCCTGACTAGACTGTAGGAGCTGTAAGGGCAGGAAGCCTGCCTGTTTTTATATCCCAAGTCTACAACGTGTGGGCCCCAAGAGAAATAAATAAGCAAAGTTCACAATACCTTGAACAAATTAAGGAGAGACCATTCTACAGACATCCCAAACAATGTTTAGATTTGAAAGATAGTCATTTATTGTTCAAGACTTAGCTTAAAATTAATTGTGTGAGTTTCTACAAGTTTTTCTTCTATCACATAAAATAAATGAAAAGGTTTAACCCAGTAATCAGTAAAGTAACACTAATTTTGTATACTCTTTTTTCTCATTATAAAAGGTGTACTTGTTCATTTTAGAAAAGTTGGGAATATCTGAAAAATATAAAAAAGAATACAAAGATCATCCAAAATCTAAAAATTCATGTTGGCGATTTTCTATCAGTCATTTTTCTGAGTATATAAGAAATTTACATAAGTAAATACTATTTTTCTTGAGATGCAACTTTACATACTTCCATACAATTTTCATATTATACCTTTTTTCACTCAATATTATAGCCTAGACTTTACTGTATATCTCCACATCATTAAAAACTCACCAAAATATCATATTAACTATATATTACCATATGTAGTCAGCTTAATCATCCTTGGCTTCTTGGACATCAGAGTTCTTATGTAATTTCAGCATCATTAAACAATGATAAAGGTAATTATTCACAAAAATCTTTGCTGGCATTTCTGATTTTTTACCTTAGTGTATATCACAAAGTCACTAAGGTCAATTACACATGGATCAGAGGCAGTTTAAACTTCTGATACATTACCAATTCAGATTGTGGTAATTTGATTTTCTTCTTATGGTCATTTTTATTTCTTCTTAAAATGACTGGATTTTTTTTTACAAGCATGTATTACTTCAATAATGAGAAAAAAGTATTTTTTTACATTCCTACTGAAGTAAGACAAGAAGCACAAGTGCCCGGCAAGCCCCACAGGTAAGAGTTCCACCACTAACGTGACCAGACAACTAAGGGACCCACTAACTACTGAAAATTCATCTCCTTCAGATCAACAGAGAAAGAGACTTACTGTGAGTGCTCTTGTGGTTGATGTGATTAGTTCCTGAGAAACTGCTGCAATAATTCTTGAGAGATTATTTTCCATCGTGACATCTGTTATGCTTGGTAGTAAGTTATAGCCTCTGTATATTCTAGTAAGAAAAATACAGAAACTTTTAAAAACTACTAGTAAAGCATACGATAGTTAAAAACAAATAACATTTAAAAGTTTAAGATTAAAGGCTAAAAGAAGTTAAACAGTCTTGACTTTTAAGTTAAAGAGAGACTAGACATAAATGTGGTCATTATTCCATAAAAAGACCTGCATGCAACCCTCCCTTCCTCACTGTCTGCCCAAAACACTTCCCTGCAACACTGGCTGCATCCCCTCACAGCCTTCCCTGCAGTCTCCACACGGTGAAAGCTGTATAGCTTTAAATGCTTCTCAAAGCTACTTACTTCCAATTCTAACTGATTTCAAGATCAAATAAATCTATTCCTCCACTACAGAGTTCCCAGCACAATTTTTCTGTCTCCCATTCATGGCACATGTCAATTTCTGCCCCATCAGACTGAGACATAAATTCTGACTTCCCAGCTGTTTAGATAAAACCCAAGCGAGGTGTGGGGTCGTGTTTGATTCACATTTATTTTCCTCATAGTGTCTAGTCCCCAGAGACATTCAACAATGAGAGTAACGAGAGTATGATTTTATCTTCTCATATAAATGCTAACAGTCTGTAGCTAAGCAGCAAAATGTAGCTGCATAATTGGTGATTGTGTTTATCATCCAAGAACCAAATTAAGACATCTGAATGTCAGTCCAGAGGCTAGCTCAAGTTTGGAACCAGGAAACTTTTCAAAGCAGTAGTAAGTAACCAGTTCTAATGATATATACTCATCTCAGGCCAGGCGTGGTGGCTCACACCTGTCACCCCAGCACTCTGGGAGGCCAAGGTGGGCAGACTGCCTGAGCTCACGAGTTTGAGACCAGCCTGAGCTACAACGAGACCTGATCTCTAAAAATAGCCGGGCATTGTGGCAGGTGCCTGTAGTCATAGCTACTTGGGAAGCTGAGGCAAGAGAATCACTTGAGCTCTAAAGTTTGAAGTTGCTGTGAGCTATGACATCGTGGCAATCTACCAGGGGCAATAAAGTATGACTTTCTCAAGAAGAAAAAAAATATATATATACTCATCTCAGTTGGCATCCAAATATTCATCTTAATGGCATTCAGAAACAGCAATTCATTCTAAGATGGTCAAATCCCTGATAATGAAGTACTTTCACACTGCTTCTACTTATCTTAAGTGAGTATTTATCCTGAATCTTTTCAAAGAGAAAAAAATGCCAGTTCTGAGGTTAAACAAAGGAAATTCTGTGAGAGGAAAATATTAAGGTAGCTAAGAAATTATCTCCGTCTGTTTTTTAAGCAGTCTTCACAAGAGAAAAGATGACATTTAGGAATGATGATTTGAAAATTATTGATAAGCTGAGTTCCAAATTCAGGAAAAAAAGCAACAAGTCATCATTTCAGCTTAGAAGTCCTTTAGAACAATTGTTTATAAAACATTTTTAGGCAGCAGAAAGGAGAATATTGCATAAAATAACATTTAAAAGAGAGTTTAAAAGCCCAATAGTCTTAGCACTTTTGGAATCTTCTTTGCAAACTAAAATTCCAAAGAACATCATAACATCATGAGAGCCCCCCCTTCTCTACTCACGGGTGCGTATGGGATATGAGCAGCCCCTTGACATTATATTCAAAAGCTCTCAAGACAAATGGGAACAATAATCATTTGGAATTTGTTGAACTGATGGATTCCCTATCTAGCACTGATTTTAAATAGCCCATTCACTTAAAAACCAATGAGCATGATAAAAAACCATTGTCTTCAGAGATAATATAAATAAAGTGAAAATTTTTACTGGATGAGTTTTCAGGTAATATGTAAGCACCATACACAAAGACACAGTTGTCAGCATGTGGAATGCAGTGACCTCATTAAAGAATGTACAATGTAACTGCCGTGTGGCTGCAGTGAGGTTCAAAGACAGAGGTGGTACAGCAACACGAAAAAAACACAAAACTCCTCTCTGGACGATGATCTCCTCAAACATCCTGAGCTGAAGCTTTTTTCTAGAAAATAAGTTGTTTTAAGACCTAAAGAAAAACATCAAGAAAGGGCAAATTTTCCAACAACATCAAGGATGCTGAGTCAGTACCTGGTTATCGTGCTGACAGAGAAGTGAGATGGAGGCTGTGTCTCGTGCATGAGAAGTTTCAGGTGAACACTGCTTTGATCTCTTGCCACGGCCACTACGGGATCAGCTTGTCCTTGGTCACCTTTATAAAACAGCTTTGGGACAAGCCTGACACAAAAAGAAGGTTGGCTTACTTAAGAAAGTATATGAAGTTCACACCCTTCTGCCCCCAGCTGGCTAGGACTGAACCCGTTTACCAAGAGATACCACCTCCCTTACCGTTTATCAGAGGTGGTCTTCAAAGCCACGAGACCACATGCCCACACACTCACTCTGAAATAACCTAGTGTTGTGCTTTTTATCTGTCACTGAATTAAGTACCTTTCTTTACAAACTATTAAATGCTTTTATTAAAAATCAACCTTAACCATCTCAACAAAAAAATAGAAAAATTAGCCAGGAATGGTGACGGGATCCTCTAGTCCCAGCTACTTGGGAAGCTGAGGCAGGAGGAGTGTTTGAGCCCAGGTGTTTGAGGTTGCTGTAAGCTACGATGACACCACTACACTCCAGCCAAGGAAATGGGCGACTCTGTCTCAAATAATAAAACTAACCCAGGAAACTGCTCTTTTAAAACTTCTCAATCAACATCAGCAAGTGCAGCACAGCATCAGCAGACAGTACTGAGCACAGCAGAAAGTCAGCTTTGTGTCTTAAGTATTTTTGCAATTTTGTCTGCAAAACCATCCCACACTCCCAGAAAGAAAAGCTCCAACTGAGATCCCTATAACATCTAACCTGAACTCAAATGCAGAGCACAGGGAACATTTCCCTGAAGGAACGGAAGGGCTTCATACCTGCAGTCAGTTCGCTCAGTATACGTTTTACTCTGGGTACACATGCTGTTGCAAACAATGCACTATTCTACTATACTTGTTTGCAAATCCCAGTATCTATGAAGTCTCTTTCCTCTATAGAGACTTAGTCATGAGCTGAAGCTTCCTTCTAGGGTATAAGCAGTTGCTATCATTTGCATAAAATAGTAAAGCTACAAAATCTCCAATTGGACAAGTCATGCAAACCCATTAAGTAAAGGAAAAAGCATATCTCCCAAGTAAGCCAAGAAATGCAAATTACAACAATGAAAACTACAAGGGATTGGCTCCCGTAGCACAATGGTTACGGCACCAGCCACATACACTGAGGCTAGCAGGTTTGAACCCGGCCAGGGTGTGCTAAACAATAATGACAAGTGCAACAAAACATAGCTGGGCGTTGTGGTGGGCACTTGTAGCCCCAGCTACTTCAGATGCTGAGGCAAGAGAATCACTTAAGTCTAAGAGTTTGAGGTTGCTGTGAGCTGTGACTCCACAGCACTCTACCAAGGGCGACATGGTAAGACTATGTCTCAAGAAAAAAAGGTTATTTTAAAAAGAAATATGAACTTTAACTTTTTGGGAAATGTATGCATTAATGGGAATAATCAGGCATAATCAATCCAGCAGTGGAAGTTATAAATTGGTATGTTTCTAGAGAACAGTTTCACAATAAGTACAAAAAGTTATAAAAAAAAAAAACTAACATTTCTAAGTATCTACACAAGAGAAATGAAACATATGTCTACATAAGTCTGTAGGCAAATCTTCACAGCAGCATGATTCACAACTGCCCAAATAGAAACATAATATGCATCAGCTGATGAATGGATAAACAAAGAGACTAAGACCTATAATGGAATACTGTTCAACAATAAAAAAAAATCACACTACTAACATATGGTACAGCATGGATAAACCTCAAAAACTGTGAAAGAAGCCAGATGCTAAACTTTACCTATCACATGACTCCAAGTACACAAAATGCTCAGTTAAGGCAAATCTTTAAGAGCAGGCCAGCAGGTAAGCAGCTACCTGGGGAGAGGCAGGGGCTGGAAGTGACTGCAAATGGGCAGCAGGAATCTCCTTGAGATGGGATTTTCTAAAACTGGATTGTGGTGACAGTTCCTCAACTCTGTAAGTTTACTAAATGCCATTGAATTACACATACAAAACAGGTAGGTTTTAAGAAATATAAATTATACCTCCATTAGAAATTTTTTAAAAATTTAGGTGGCACCCGTAGCTCAGCAGTTAGAGCTCTGGCAAAATACACAGAGGCTGGCGGGTTCAAACCTAGCCCAGGCCAGCTAAACAACGACGACAACTGCAACACCAAAAAAATAGCTGGGCATTTGTGGCGGGCATCTGTAGTCCCAGTTACTTGGGAGGCTGAGACAAGAGAATCACTTGAACCCAAGAGTTTGAGGTTGCTGTGAGCTGGGATGCCACAGCACTCTATTGAGGGTAACACAGTGAGACTCTATCTCAAAAAAAAATTTTTTTTAAACTTAAAAGCTGGGCAGTACCTGTAGCTCAGTGGGTAGGGTGCCGGATTCCAACCTGACCCCAGCCAACTACAACAAAAAATAGCCGGGTGTTCTGGTGGGTTCCTATAGTCCCAGATACTTGGGAGGCTGAGGCAAGAGAATCGCTTAAGCCCAGAAGTTGGAGGTTGCTGTGAGTGGTGAGGACATTTTACTGTACCAAGGGCAATGAAGTGAGACTCTGTCTCTAAAAAAATAAATAAATAAAAGCTTAGGGGCCAGGCACAGTGGCTCCCACCTATAATCCTAGCACTCTGGGAGGCTGAGGCAGGCAAATTGCCTGAGCTCACAAGTTTGAGACCAGCCTGAGCCAGAGCAAGACCTTGTCTCTAAAAATAGCCTGGCATTGCGGTGGGCACCTATAGTTCCAGCTACTCGGGAGGCTAAGGCAAGAGAATCACTTGAGCCCAAGAGTTTGAGGTTGCTGTGAGTTGTGACGCCACAGCACTCTACCCAGGGCAATAAAGTGAGACTCTATCTCTAAAATTTTAAAGCTTGGCCTACCAACTAAACTTCCAAGACTTAATTATCAGGAAAGAAAATTATCTATGAACATTTATGCAAAAAAATGTTCACTACAGCATTATTCATTATTTAAATCAAAGAATATTTAATGTCCAATACAATTTTATATAAAAATTATCACAACTACTTAGTTTAAAAAATGGCCACTAAAATTCCTGTTTTAGAAGAATGATAATAGGAAAAAGTTACTAATATACAGTAAGAAGTGGAAATTAACAGATCGCAAAATTGCATGTAATTTTGACCTAATTTTGAGTAAGGAACTCATACACAGGATATATAGCAAAATGGTAACAGTAAGGATCGGGGCCCCTAACATGCACAATGTGATGGTGTTCGGCACACCCTGGGTGAAGGGACCAACTACCACTTCAATTTTACCTTAGAATTGAAAACAACGTAACCTAAAACTCTGTACCCTCATATTAATTTGAAATAAAATAATAATAATAATAATAAGGGGGATTACTGTCAGTTAGTAGATTGAAGGTGATTTTCATTTTCCTCTTAGTGCTATTCTCTGTATTTCAAAATTTTGATAATGAAAGTATATTATTTTATGGGTAGCGCCTGTGGCTCAAAGGAGTAGGGCTCTGGCCCCATATGCCAGAGGTAGCAGGTTCAAACCCAGCCCCAGCCAAAAACTGCAAAAAAAAAAAAGTACATTATTTTTATAATAGAAGGTCAGTATTTTATTGTTTTTTATATTATTATTTTAGGAAAAATACTTTTAAATAAATTGTCATTTCAGATTCACAATAACAGACAATGGCTAAAATGAGCTCAAAAGATTCAGGGATACTGTCCTGTATCGTCTACATTCTTTATTCTCTTCTTATCCTCACACCTTTTAGTACTTCAACCAAAAAAGTGAAAAAGAGATGAAGAAGAGATAAAGTATTGACGTACCTCATTAATGATGCCGCAGCCACATGTCGCACTCTGGGGTCTTCATCCCCCAGCAAATAGATGACAACATTATTGAGCACTCGTTCTTGCAGTTTTAAAAGCTTGAAAGAGAAGCATAATAAAAACAAACATTAATCTTTGTATCTGACCAAACTTTAGATAAGGTATTTTGGGAAGCTAGTGAATAAGAACTGAAGTTAACTAGTCTTAAATTCATACCACACAATCACAACTTTCATGACGTAAATACACTCATCTGAAACACCACGAATGTGTTCACAGCTTTGCACTGCAAGGACAGCCCTGCTTCATGGAGGGATGCTTACCCCTGTGTAATGATGATCCCCTCTGTGCAAGTTTTCTGCTTTTGCCTCCAAAAAGCTCACCAGCCTAACAAAAGAACATATTTAACAATGAAATCTCATAGTTATCAGCACATACTCACCGTGACCTGGTGATCTGAGAGCTGGAAACCTGAAGAAGGCTGGCTTTGGAGCGACTCACCCAAGCACCCGAGAAGGCTCTCAGGCAGCACTTACAAGGCAAAAGAGACTAATGGCTTCAAATAAATAAAATTTACATTCCTCTCACAATTCCAGATGTAGTAAGATAGTACTTAGTAAATTGCTGTTCTCCAAAATAAACACCTACTATTTTGAAAGATTCTTGTGTCCCCACAGGAGGGTTAGGGGAGCTGCACCCAGGGCTCCGGTGCTCAGGTACCCACCCAGTGGCCCCCTCTGTGGGTGGAAGTGAGAACAATCTCTAAGCCACAGAGATGTTTTGAGACTGAAACAAGAGTTCAAGGGTCTCTATAAATGGTAACTTAAAAAAAATCTGGATAGGGCAGCACCTATACCTCAGTGGGTAGGGCACCAGCCACATACACTGAGGCTGGCGGGTTCAAACCCAGCCCAGGCCAGCTAAAACAACGACAACTGCAACAACAACCAAAAATACAGCCTTTGTTAAAGTTCAAGACAAAGGTTAAAAAATCCTAAGCTTTTTTATTCCCACCTTCCAGGACACTTAAGTGACTAAGACGACCAAAAAAATCTACTCCTAGATTTCAAAATTCCAAGCACAAAGTGAAATTCAGCAAATAGCCACTGGGAAAGAGAATATCATTACCATTTACCTAACCAGCAGTCCCCAACCTTTTTGGTACCAGGGACCAGTTTCCTGGAAGACAATTTTTCCATGACTTGGGGGTTGGGAGTGAGGCATTAGATTCTTGTAAGGCACATACAACCCAGATCCATCACATTCCTGGGAGAATCCAATGCTGCTCACTGATCTGACAGGAGACGGATCTCAGGCAACAATGTTAGTAGTGGGGAGTGACTGTAAATACAGGTGAAGGCTCACCTCCTGTTCCTTGGCTGGTTCCTAACAGGTCACAGACTGGTTATTAGTCTATAGCCCAGGGGTTGAGGACCACAGACCTAAACCATTTAGATTCTGAATGACAGGATACCTGACATCATCATTAACTGCAAGAAGTGGCCCTGGGACTTCCAATTCTTAGTTCAAACTTCTGAGCCTTAGTTCATTGAACCAAATGAACTTGATTCACTTACCTGAAGTCAATCTCTGCAAGAGTTTCCAAAAGTTCTGTCCTCACCAGCCAGTAGGAGCTATTCCTCAGGGCCAGCAAATCGATGATCAGCTGTAACCCTAATTCACTATAGCTGCTACTGCACAGACTCATGACACAATGCTGAAAAACAGGGGCAGGAGACAGCAGATTTAACCTCACTCAGTAGCTGTGTCTTCATAGTTTTTTGTTTGTTTGTTTTTGAGACAGAGTCTCACTATATAGACCTAGGTAGAGTGCCATGGCGTCACAGCTCACAGCAACCTCAAACTCCTGGGCCTAAGCAATTCTCTTGTCTCAGCCTCCCAAGTAGCTGAGACCACTGGTGCCCGCCACAATGCCTAGCCATTTTTTGGTTACAGTTGTTGTTTGGCAGGCCCAGGCTGGATTTGAACCTGCCAGCTCTGGTGTATGTGGCTGGCACCCTAGCCACTGAGCCATGAGGCTGTGTCTTGATAGTTTTAAGACATCACACACACATTTGTTTTGTGTTTTTTTAATGGCAACAGGGATACTGCAATTTCTCTCAGAATTTTTGATGTATGGGGGGATTAAAGGAATAAATTGAAAATCCTGGCTGAGAGCAGTGGCTCACATCTGTAATCCTAGCACTCTGGGAGGCCAAGGAAGGTAGATTGCCCTGAGCTCACAGGTTCGAGATCAACCTAAGCCAGAGAGAGACCCTGTCTCTAAAAACAGCTGTGTGTTATGGTGGGTGCCTATAGTCCCAGCTACTTGGGAGGCTGAAGCAAGAGAACGCTTGAGCCTAAGAGTTTGAGTTTGCTGTGAGCTATGACGCTACGGCACCTTACTGAGGGTGACAAAGTGAGCCTCTGTCTCAAAAAGAAAAGAAAAAAAAAGAAATTTTAATGTATGCTGTTTCTCAGTAAACACAAGTTTAAAGGTAAATGTGTCCCTTTAACACAACTTAGTTTCTTTCTTCCTCCTATTTCTGCCTACATTACAACCAACTGCATGAACATTTTTTAGTGGTAAGGAGAGAGACCTGCAACACATCCCTACCACCATGTCTAAAACAAAGCTCAGACCCAGGGAAAGGAAAAGGACCCAGACCACGGGCCAGCCATGGATGTCACTGTACACTTCAGTGCAGAAAGGAATGGGACTGGTGTCTACTGCTGCACCCCTTCCCTGCAGCCACAGGCCACCGAGGACACCCTCACACAGGTGGCTGACACACAGTGACCTCAGCCTGCAGCATCACTATCTGTTAGCACATTTTCTTTTGCTCAAGACATGACTGATTGAAACTTGTAGAACTCTAGAACTGAAGAAAAATTACTCCCAGACCATGAAATTTTAAAAAGTAAGGAATCCCACAAATTTGACAATTATAGGGGGGTTTTGTTGTTTTCTTTTTTACTGGTTAATTTTTACTGTTGTTGACTGGCCAGTTGTGATTTTATGAGCCAGCTGATAAATAAGGTTCAATATGCTCTCATTAAAAACAACTGAGGCTATTCCACTTGGTTCAAAAACAGAGGTTGATTAAATACCCTTCAGGCTCACTTGAACTCTTAATATTCTATGGGGGTTAATACAGTATTTTTCTTCCAACCGATATTATATGTAATAATAGCAAGGTATATTTCTAGATAAACACTTCAGGAAAAGGTATATTTCAAAAAGAACTGGAAGAATTAAAGCCTAAAAGTTATTAAGAGGGAATATGGGAGTAGAGAGGGTATTTGGGACCTCACCTAATGTGCATGATGCAATGGTACATTTCAAACTATTAAGAAATGAGTATAATTGTGATGGATGTGTTACTTGGTTCAATGTAAACATTTCACATTGTATATCAAAGCAGTACCCTGAGCCCCATAAATGCATCAATGTACAAAGTTATGATTTAATAAAAAATAATTAATTATAATAAAAAGAGACTTTATAAAATGGTTAAAAAATAAATAAATAAATAAAACACTGCCACTAACCCCCCCTCAAAAAAGTTTACTAAACTTTATCTCATAACATTTTCTTTTTAAAGTTAACTGATGGATATACAGATGTTTATTGTTGCTTAAAACTTTAGAACATGGGGAAACATTGCATATCGCTCCAACTTTAATTGTTTAATTTCATTAGTGGTAAAATGTCCACTAATTGAAGGAACAGTTTCCATAAAAAATTATTATGCTCACCCTCACAGCTGTACAAGCCAACTTGCAAGTAACAGAAGACTCATCCTTCAGAGTTTTCTGCAACAAAGGAATGCAGTCCACCAGAGAAAATGTATTTCCTAGCCAGAAGATAAGCAACAGACACCTTCATGTAAACTCAGAAATTTGAAATGGTATCTAGAAAAGACACTACTGATAAACTGGCCATTACCTGTTAGAGTTCTAATGGTGCCCATCCAGTCTCCCACATGGAAGCGGGATTTGCCGAGGATGGAGCAGATGAGGGTCCCACAGAGGATGGCAGTGGCTCCTCGGACCTGTGGGTCTCCATGATCAATGTAGGTCAGGATGTCTGAGACATACTGCTCCTCTGTGGGGACAAACTGCCCAGTCACTGTACAATTCCCTACCATCAACTTTCCAGCTTAAAAGCTTAATTTTTAAGAAACAGAAAAAGAGGTAGGGAAAACTCAAATCTACAAAGGACTTGGCTAAAATAATTCTAAATGGTAAAAAAAAAAAGCCTGGGATTTAAGGATTCTAATTCATCATATTGCATTAATATCTCCTCAATACAACATATTTTCTGGACTATAATTCCAGGTTAGCAGATAATAATCAAAATTCCAAGATTTCATTTCCTAAAAAGATTAGAAAAACTCAAACTACTATACACTTACATAATGTAAACTCAAAAGGACAAGTTTGCCCTTTCACCCAAAGGAAGATTAAGCAGGAAGATAACTCTCACTCCATTATGAAGCAGGGTGCAAAGAGGAGGGTCCACTTCCTCAGCCTGGCCTGACCAAGTGCCATGCACATCAATTCTGTGCATAACTTATTCTTTAGGTATAAATCCAGTATATATGGAAACTGGCTCTTACCTTCCCAGATTTCTATTTATCCTTTGTGTGTTTCATCTAAGAGGAATCTATTTACATGTTTTATGGAGAGTTACAACACAGGGTCAAATCTCACAAACGTACTCAAACACTTACGGCTCTAAAACTGAAATAGTCAAGACTAAAATTATTCTTATTAATAATGAATGAATCAAAGGAAAAAGATGTGCTCTTTTAACATACCAGGGTATTCCATGGTGTCAAGAGGTACTTTATACAGTTTGCTAAAGAAAGATTCTGGATGAAGGGCCATGGCTGCCCCGATACAGCTGAGGGCCAGGGCCTTGACACTGACTCTCACGTCCCTGTCCGGAACAAGCACTGCAAAAAAACCACCTGGTCACGTTCAGCCTTAAAGTAGCAGGCATTTATTTTCCCAGATGAAGAAAACTAGACCCAACAAATTACCACCCCATCATGTTCTCCCTCAGGCAATGAATCCAAACCCACCCCTCAATTCTCCCTTTGCAGTAACATGAGGAAAATCCAGTCACTAAGTTGAACACTAAAACCTACAGCCACTTCCTTCAACTCTATACCCACCTCTGTACTTACCATTCTTTTCTCCCGTTAGCAAAAATGAAGCAGATAAAAGGCGGACACAATAGATGAGAGGCGCAGAATCATCATCAGCAGGCTGTCCTATGTCACCTTTGATGCGGCAAGGCTAGAACAAAGGAATTTACACTTACCAAAGAACCAATATATTCAACAAATATTTGCAGGGAAGCAATTACGGTGCATGCTGGGGATACAGAGCTGTGTGTCTGCCCATTTGCATGCCTGACTCAGAGACCATGGCTGAGCCGAAACAGACAAGGTAGAGAGTACGACACAGAGTCACAGGCCTGTGGGCTCACAGGGGCATGGGCTCAGCACACAGAGAGGACCTGTTACCTACGAAGGCAGCCAAGACCAGGCATTCAGGAAAGGCCACTCTGGGAATCAAAGTGTGAGCTATCTTGTCTATGACAAGCAAAAACTATTCAGGTAAACCAAAGAGTCTGGGGGAGCTCAAAGGTAAGAGGGAGGAGGGGCTCTGGAACGAACTGCTAAAGGCTGCAATTCTGACTGACCGGAACTAACCATGAAACACTATTCCTTATCATAGAGGAATTTTAAATCAACTAGGAAGATAGCACATTTTCATGTAAAAGAGTAAATAATACAGGCTCAGCATCAGCGACACGCACCACTTAAATCCACGACTAGCAGGTTTAAGCTCAGCACGGGCCAGCTAAACAATGACAATTGCAACAAGAAAATAGCCGGGCTTTGTGACGGGCACCCGTAATCCCAGCTACTTGGGAGGCTGAGGCAAGAGAATCGCTTATGCCCAAGAGTTTAAGGTTATTGTAAATTATGACACCACAGCTCTCCACCAAGGGCTACATAGTGAGACTGTCTCAAAAAAAAAAAAAAAAAAAAAAAGAGTAAATAACACAAAGAAAGATTTTTAAAACAGTTCCATAGAACAAAAACTAGAAAAGTCACAAGGCCAAGCACAACCATCAAATGTGAATGGTCCAAGAAATCAGGCAGGGCGGCACTTGGCATAGAACAGATCTGTGAGGGGCTCTCAAAGGAGATGGGACTTGGAATTCTTACAGATGTGGGTTAGGGCGAGGACCCAGAGAGGCAGAAAAAAGAGGAAGCCTAGGAAGAGGTCAATATTCAAAGAGGAAATAAAAAAACTCAGAGATGGGAAAGTAGTGCAAAGCAGCTAAGGTGATTTTAAAACCTGTCA
This sequence comes from Otolemur garnettii, assembly GCF_000181295.1. Taxonomy (NCBI): domain Eukaryota; kingdom Metazoa; phylum Chordata; class Mammalia; order Primates; family Galagidae; genus Otolemur; species Otolemur garnettii. The sequence continues at coordinate 1,927,208 of NW_003852593.1, read as the reverse complement.
TCAGCTCAGAGATGCTGAGGTATCTCAGGCTTACGTCCCTCACCTTGTTTTCTTGATCACCTGGTTCAGCAACTTCATCTCTTGACACAAATTTATCTATACTGCTGTCAGAAGGCTGCCTGCTGTGACCCATGTTTTTCAATAAATGTGCTTGTTGAAGGGCTTCAAAAATAAAGAAATTGAGATTATGTGACAAGTTTCCAATTAAAACATAAATACACATATTTACACAATAACTCAGGAGCACAGGATTTAGATTTTTTTTAAAAGTCTGATTGGTGGCTCGGCGCCTGTGGCTCAAGTGGCTAAGGCACCAGCCACATACACCTAAGGTGGTGGGTTTGAATCCAGCCCGGGCCTGCCAAACAACAATGACAGCTACAACCAAAAAATAGCCAGACGTTGTGGCAGGCACCTGTGATCCCAGCTACTTGGGAGGCAGAGGCAGGAGACTCGCTTGAGCCCAGGAGTTAGAAGTTGTTGTGAGCTGTGATGCCATTGCACTCTACCCAGGGGGACAGCTTGAGGCTCTGTCTCAAAAAAAAAAAAAAGTCTGATTGGCCAGGCAAGGTGGCTCCTGCCTCTAATCCTAGCACTCTGGAAGGCTGAGGCGGGAGGACCACTTGAGGCCAGCAGTATGAGGTTGCAGTAGACTATGATAACACTGTACTCTAGCCCAGGCAAGAGAGCAAGACTCTGTCTCCAAAAAAGAAAAAGTATGATCATCCCCCCAGTTGATCATTTTCATCTGTTATTTATAACTCAGAAGATAAAGATATAAAAAGATATCTTCTGGAAGCAAAAATAAAATTAAGATGACCAGGATTAAAAATGAGACCATTTTGTGGTGCATCGCCTGACATTAACATACCCATCGAAGAGTTTCTGAAAGCATCCGAGGCTTCATCAGGAAGAACACTGGCAGATTCCTCGTCTTCCTCAGGGGGCTGTCCGATCTGCATGCCCAAATACTGGCTGTCAGTACCATCTAACACCTGAGTGGTTCAAGGATGCGTGTGAGAATTCTTAAGTGTAGTCACAAAAGACAAACTCTCCAACATGGCATGGCAAAGGCAAAAGCCACAAATACCATGGAGCATATTTCACATACAACACAGAGGTCATTTCTTCAAATACATAGAAATGCAGGCACATAAATTGCCAAGAGCTTACGTATCATACACCATTACCATATCATCAAGAGTTTTACAGCTCTAGAAGTTCCAAAGCAATTCCAATCTAGAAATTTCTTTTTGATACAAAAAAGGAAAAAACAAAACAAAAATCTTTGCCTTTATAAATGAGGAAATAGACAAAGACAAAAAAAAAAAAAAAGTTTATCTCCTAAACTGCTAGGACTGTGTCCAGTAAAATCTAGGCATAGGGCTTGCTATGTTTAGCCATAAGCTTGAGTCAGAATTCCATGTCACAAATGTTTCACTTAACTGCTTCAATCTACTTTCTAGCATAATTTACCTGAAAAACTGAGTAATGGACTCTCAAATCACTAATAAATTATTATTGGAATACTTTTTATGGCAGTGCTCATAGCTCAGCGGGTAGGTCACTGGCCACATATATCGCTGGTGGGTTTGAACCCAGCCCGGGCAAGTTAAAATAACAATGACAACTGCAACAACAACAACAAAATAGCTGGGTGTTGTGGCAGGCGCCTGCAGTACCATCTACTTGGGAGGCTGAGGCAAGAGAATCACTTAAGTCTAAGAGTTTGAGATTGCTATGAGTGACACCACGGCACTCTACCCAGGGCAACAGCTAGAGACTCTGTTTCAAGAAAAAAAAAACTTTTTATTAAGTTGGTTAACTACTATACAATTAAGAAAAACACTAGTAGTATAAATTGTTTTAATTAAAATAGGAATATAAAAGCAATTCCGCTTCTGGGTACATAGTCAAAAAAATCAAAAGCAGAGTCTCCAGGAGATACTTGTATACCCACGCTTATATTGTGGATAGCATTATTCATAACAGCTAAAATGTGGAAGAAACCCAACATCTATTTACGGATGAATGAATAAGAAAATGTAATATATATCCGTACAACAGAATATTATTTGAACCTAAAGAGATAGAAAATCTTGATATATGCTACAACATAGATGAACCTTATGCTAAGTGAAATAAGCTAGTCACAAAAGGGGAAACACTGTAATGATTCCATCTAGATGAAGTACTAGACTGGCTCCCTAAGGATTTTTTTTTAAATAATTATTTATTATTTATTACTTACCTAATAATAAGGCCTTAATGTAAAATGCACTCAATTTTAGCAGAGTTTATATAAACAACTAAACTGATTTCTGACCTCCATGTTCAACATAAAAGACTGTTTCCTTTACTGAAGATACCAAATAATTTGTCCTGGGGACCTGTGCACTGTCATCAGTGGGTTAGACAGGAGGAGAAGCAGTGGCATGTCTGGGCTCCAGGGAAGAGCTCAGAAAGATGGCACAGCCCTCTGCAGAAGACTGGGGTGGCCTTTAACCCACTTACAATTTCAGAACTATCCGAAGGGGTCACAGCTGAATCAGGCCCTTCAGTGGTGGTCTGGGAGCTGTCGCTGATGGGTGAAGAAGCCTGGGTTCCATCGTTGAGATCCAGGGCAGGGTCAGATGGGACAGCGCTGACCTGGCTGGAGCTGTGGCTCAGGATGTCCTCCTCATCCCCATCAGTGGCAGCACTCGTCAAGTCACAGCTGGCCAGATCTACCGAGTCTGCCTGCAGCGTGTGCTGTGACCGTGGCTGCTCAGTGATGATGTCATAGCCAGTTGATCCTGGAGTGGAGACCCCTGAAGAAGCAGCCAGCTCTCCACTGATCTCATCCTTCACAGAGGCTAAAAATACAGAAAACTCATTCATGAAATGGTTGGGGAAAACATTCAATAAGGAATAAAAGGTTTGCAAAGTAACAAAAAAGTTTACTGTCATCAAATGTTTTTAGACACATTTGAAATAGTGAAAATATGAACAAGTAAGGACACAACAACAACGCATCCTTCAAACATTACTCAAACTGCCTTTTACTACAGTACTCTCTAAAATAAGGATAATCAACAGGTACTTTTCAAATACTATGAAAATCTTCTAATTGTGTGTTTCACCACAAAAAACTGAAGTTCAAGTGATTTTTTTTGTTTGAGACAGAGCCTCAAGCTGTCACCCTGGGTAGAGTGCCGTGGCACCACAGCTCACAGCAACCTCCAACTCCTGGGTGAGTCTTCTGCCTCTGCCTCTCAAGTAGCTGGGACCACAGGCGCCCGCCACAACGCCCAGCTATTTTTTGGTTGCAGCCATCATTGTTGTTTGGCTAATGACAGCAGCAAAGTTAGACTCTATCTCAAAATTAAGTAAATAAAGAAAAACTATCCAGGCATAGTTGCTGATGCCTATCGTCTCAGCTACTGGAGAGGCTGAAGCAAGATGATTGTTTAAGCCCCAGCAGTTTGAGGTTGCTGTAAGATGTGGTGCCATGGCACTCCCAGGGTGACAGACTGAGACTCTATAGCAAAAAAAAAAAAAAAAAAAAAGAAAGAAAGCAACTATAGATCCTTTCAAGTTAATTATCCAAAGGCAAATTTTCACCCCATTTTCACAGGCAGGAGCCATTAGATCCAGGAGACATCTCTACCAGCCCCCTCCCAAAGCTTTACAGTCAGGGGGAACAAATTCAACTTTACAAACAGCCCAGACCAAGGGCAGCAGCACATGATGCAAACACACAGACACACACCTTTCAAAGTAACCATTACAAAAGAAGCCCCATTATCTACCACCTGAGCCAACTGGCTCCACAGCTACCCTAGGAGGGTTCTCAGCACAGTGAGGGTGCTGGAAGAGGGTCAGCACATAAACAGTTTGCACAAGCACCCACCAACTGAAACTACCTGCAAAGGCGGAGCTGCTAGTGTCTGACCTCGATTCAGAGTCGTCTTCCAAGGCTGCTTCTTCATTTAAGAGCACTCTGCCTAGTAAATAATGCAGCAAAATTCCTTTAAAGTCTGCTAAAAATAAGGCCTTTAAAAATTAAATAAATGCACAGTCTGAACTGAAAATCATAAGCATATTTAATTTACACTCATACAGTTTCATCATACATAAGAATCTTTATACCTCCAGAGTGTTAAACACAAATGCAAAGATATTAAGTTTAGAATACTATTAAAACCAGTTAACTCAACAAGGAGAAAAGTTGAAAGCATTTGATTCTCAAACTACATCACAAAGTATTTTAATGATAAATACTGATTCGAATTGTTCAAAAATTTACAGTACTATTTAATCTTAAAAATGTTAACTTATGACCCAAAAGATTCAATTCTATTGGTCCTCGGAACAGTTATGTCACATCTTTAATGGCACATCAGAATTAATATATAAAACCCTAATATCTATTAATAAAAGTCACTTTCAGTTTATCATCTTGTAATTTTCTCAACTCTGGTTAATCAGAACTCAAACACTATATGATCTGGAGGATGAAGTAAATTACTTTTGTAAAGTTCTAATAAATTATATTTATTGGGGAAAAAAAAGTCCTTTTTATTTTTTTTGAGACAGAGTCTCAAACTGTCACCCTGAGTAGAGTGCCATGGCGTCACAGCTCACAGCAACCTCAAACTCTTGGGCTTTACTCAATTCTCTTGCCTCAGCCTCCCAAGTAGCTGGGACCAGGTGCCCACCACAACGCCCAGCTATATATATTTTTTTTCCCAGTTTATGGCCGGGGCTGGGTTTGAACCCGCCACTTCTGGCATCTGGGGCTGGCGCCCTACACCTCTGAGCCACAGGTGCCACCCCAGCTTTATTTTTTTTTTTTTGGTTGTAGTTGTCATTGTTGTTTGGCAGGCCCAGGCTGGATTCAAACCCACCCTCCGGTGTACATGGCTGGCACCCTAGCCGCTGAGCTACAGGTGCTGAGCTAAAAGTCTTAATATGATTTAACTGAACTCATTAAATCATTATGACTATGTTACAAACAAATGACATTAAATGATACTATCTAAATAATTATTGTAAATTTTTATTTTACTGTTCTCCAATGAATAGGTCAGAAATGTGATAAGTTAAACAACAATGACAACTATAACAAAAAAAATAGCTGTGCTTTGTGGCGGATGCCTGTAGTCCCAGCTACTTGGGAGGCTGGAGCAAGAAAATCGCTTAATCCCAGGAGTTTGAGGTTGTTCTAAGCTATGATGCCACAGCACTCTACTAAGGGTGACGCAGTGGAGACTCTGTCTCAAAAAAGTAATAATTAGCAAAGGAAACCCAAAATCCAGATGAAATTAACATAGCAACTTGAAAAATTAAACAAAATGCCAAAATGATGAATTCGGATGTTAATGAAGGGAATCTCTATCCTTCAAAGCAGCAGTTTGCAAGTATGTTCCACAGAGCCCTGTGCAGGGTAACTTCCTCAAAGGCCCAAGATCAGGGCTGCTACCAGAAGATAGGCTTTAGGACACCCCACAACCTTCACCCTAACCCTACATCCAATATAAATCAATTTTTAACTAGGTTATTATGTTGGCAGACTTCACTCTAAAAAAAAGATTCTGTAACTACAACAAAAACATTTGAAAACCACTACTTGAAATGGGGGGTGGGGTGGGGAAAAGGCGCCTGTGGCTCAGTGAGTAGGGCGCCAGCCCCATATATCGAGGGTGGCAGGTTTGAACCTGGCCCTGGCCAAACTGCAACAAAAAAATAGCCAGGCATTGTAGGGGGTGCCTGTAATCCCAGCTACTCAGGAAGCTGAGGCAAAAGAATCACCTAAGCCCAGAAGTTGGAGGTTGCTGTGAGCTGTGATGACACATCACTTGACCAAGGATGGCAAAGTGAGACTCTTGTCTCTTAAAAAAAAAAAAAAAAAGAAAGAAAAAGAAATTGGGGGAAAGGGGGTACTGAAAAAATTAAAGAGGCAGGATATATCCCATGTTCCAGCCCAAAGAGGACAAAAACAATCCATCTCCACAAAGTGAGCCCATTCCCTTCACTGTCACTGGAAAAAGTGACTCAGAAACAGGTGTTAGGGTAACTTCGTTGCATGCCCAAAAATGTCTCCTAATTCATGAATATAAAGATTAACTTTTCCTAGAATCCTTTCAGCTTTTAAACAGTATCAATTTTTCACCAATACCTCCAACCCAATTAAGTATCCAACACTACAATGGCCCAAATATTGATTCCAAGTTATAGGAAATGGTTAATTTAATGAAAACTAGAATGTAATTCCTGTTAAGATCCCATTCAAAACTGCCAATAATATTAGGGGTCAGGCTCTTAATTAAACAATCAAATCGTAACACAAAAAAGGATTAGTCTTTTTAAAGATTTCAAAATAGAAAATGATAGCAATTCTGTCCTATGCAAATCCACACTGGAAAGGAAAATAATGGTGCTGCAAAGTGATAAAGTGTACCAAAACTAGATTATATCAAAAACCCTGACCTAGTAAAAATAAATTGCATCAGATTATTTTGATATGTACAAAGTTTAATATGGATGAAAAATGATAACCAGGTCCAGATAAAAACTGTCCAAACAAAAGGAGCTATTTAATAATATTCCTAACACTAGACAAAATTCACTGGGAAGGTAAGCTGCCTCTATAAAATACAGCCACACATCCCTTAAAGCAGGCATCTGTGTCTATAAGTAACATGTTATCAGAAAAAAGCCAGCCTGTGGGCTCGGCGTCTATAGCTCAACCGGCTAAGGCGCCAGCCACGTACACCTAAGGTAGCGGGTTCGAATCCCCAGCCCGGACCCGCCAAACAACAATAATGGCTGCAACCAAAAAAAATAGCCGGGCGTTGTGGCGGACGCCTGTG
>NW_003852593.1:1904403-1920249 GCF_000181295.1 Otolemur garnettii | reverse complement strand
AAAAAAAAAAAAAAAGCCAGCCTGTGGCTCACACACACTCTACTGGGTAAATGGCCGCAAAACGGACCCTAAGGCCCATAAGGCTAAAATGCTTACTCACTGACCCCTTATATAATGCGTTCGAAATCTATGACAAAGCAATTCTAATAAAAAAGCAATTTATAAAAGCCACGCTACAGAGCTACTAAGGACTGTTTTTCAGATTCCAGCAACATGTGTATATACAGTCACTCTATTGAAAAGACATACAGACACAGACTCCGATGCATTATGGAAATACAGAGAAAGCAGTGAGACAGTGAGACTTAACACGAGACTCCGATTTCTGAAATAATCACCTTTTTGTTTTCTTGAAAGGACAGGGCTGCATGAGGAACCCCCTCCAGCTGTAGAAAGTAACAGATAAAGTAAGGTAACAATCTGCCAATAACTAGAAGTCATTTGAAAATCTTCAAAAAGCTTGATTCAACTTTCGAACTAGGGAAAATGTAACCATAATTCCAGAGGAAGTGCTAAAACCACACAATTCAACCCTTCAATTCCAATATGAAAATTGTAGTTAATATTCAAATGTCATTCTAAAGAATATGACCTAAAAAACTAAAAGAATTAAAATAAATTGCATCTAAAAAGCCCAATTAAAAAATTAAAAATCTCATATAAATGTTATTAGAAATGAATATTTTCACTGATTATTTGTAAGGCATGCATTCCATTGAGAAAAAGATTCTTCAATGCAAAGGACAGTGAGTGAGTCATATTAACATTTCCTATTCATGATTCAAGCAGATATTTATAGCCACATGAGGCAGCAATTAGACTTCCAGCCAAATTCTCTTAGTTTGTGGAAAGCTGTGAGGCCTTGAAGCCTGCATGTGCCAGGCCTAGATCTAAAGGCTGGGACTCAGAGATTCCCATCTCTTCCCACACCCAAGGGCAATTCTCTCCTCAGAAGGGCCCAATGAACTCACTGTTTGCTCCAGGGCGGCCACCAATGGTTGCCTAATCTGCCCAGAGTATGAAAAAGAAGAGCTGGCTGGGAAGTGGTGGCTGGGCTGGAGAGGTTTTCTAAAGTTGGGCCAGGAAGGAATTCTCAGATCCCTCCAGACCTGGAGATGCTATCTGGCAAACGAACACAAGGACCCTGGAACTACTTTCCCCAGTGTTTTTATCTCATGGCACTGGAAATGATACAGGAGGCTGCTGAGTTGAGAGCCAGGAGGCTGGCCTTAAATGTGTGGTCACCTAGACTTTTTTTTTTTTTTTGCAGTTTTTGGCTGGGGCTGGGTTTGCACACGCAACCCCTGGCATATGGGGCCTGTGCCCTACACCTTTGAGCCACAGGCGTCGCCCCCCTTTTTTTTTTTTTATGTCACCTAGCCTTTTTAAACTTTAGTTCTGTCTGTCAAATAAAGATGCTACCTAAATTAGAGGTTCTGGCAAGGCATTAAGATGTGGATTGCTCAGCACACTGCAGGGTCCATGATGCAAAAGAGGGTGCTGAGTATCACTGCACAGTTAACTGCAAGAGGACCTTGCTACTAACTTACTTATAAGCTCCACAATACTCCCACTACGACTTCGCCCACTAGACTCTTCTTTGGCCACAGTGAGCTGCCCCAGGCCACCCGGCGTAGTCAGAGCCTGCAGCAGCTCAGGCGGGGGGGTTCTGAAGAGCTGCTGCAGGAGTTCCAGGGCTCCAGTCACGACATTGTGGTCTTGGTGCTGCGTGTGGTGCAAGGTCAGTTCATACACCTAGAAACAGAGAAACATGGGTGCTTTGTTCAGAGTTTTTAAATTTTATCCTAGGTTTCCTGATTTTTTTTTTTTTTTTTTTTTTTTTGAGACAGAGCCTCAAGCTGTCCCCCTGGGTAGAGTGCTGTGGCATTACAGCTCACAGCAACCTCCAACTCCTGGGCTCAAGCGAGTCTCCTGCCTCCACCTCCCAAGTAGCTGGGACCACAGGCGCCCGCCACAACGCCCGGCTATTTTTTGGTTGCAGCCGTCATTGTTGTTTGGCGGGTCCGGGCTGGGGATTCGAACCCGCCACCTTAGGTGTACGTGGCTGGCGCCTTAGCCGGTTGAGCTATAGGCGCCGAGCCCTGATTTTTGTTTTTTAACAGGACTTTGTTGACAAAATTTATACCTTAATTTCTCTATCTCTTTTACCAGTGTGATCATTAGCTTCCATGTTATTTTCCAAATTCCCATGTTTTTTTCCATGATTATATTAATTCCTTAAAAATAAAGAAAGCGGCAGGGCATGGTGGCTCACACCTATGATCCCAGCACTCTGGAAGGTCGAGGCAGGTGGATTGCTGGAGCACAGAAGTTCGTGACCAACCTGAGCAGAAGCAAGACCCCATCTTTAAAAAACAGCTGAGCACTGGTGTGGCGCCCATAGCACAGTAGTTACAGCACTAGCCACATACACCAAAAGTGGCAGGTTCGAACCAGGCCCGGGCCAGCTAAACAACTGCAACAAAAAAACAGCTGGGCATTGCGGTGGGCACCTGTAGTCCCAGCTACTTGGGAGACTGAGGCAAGAGAATTGCTTAAGTGAGAGTTGGAGGTTGCTGTGAGCTGTGACGCCACCGCACTCTACCCAGGGCGACATTATTGAGACACTGTCTCAAAAAAAAAAAAAAAAAAAAAAAGAAAGTAGCTGTAGTCCTAGCTACTAGGGAGTCTGAAGCAAGAAGACTGCTTGAGCCCAGAAGTCTGAGGTTGCTGTGAGCCATGATAATGCTACAGCAGTCTTCTGAGGGCCACAAAGTGAGACTGTCTCAAAAAAACATTAAATAAATAAATAAAGGACGTCAGAGTAGTGACATGCTAATTGAGAGCTTCATTTCATGAAACTGGTGACCAGTTAAGGGAAAGGACAGCTCAACATACACTGAGTGATAAATTAGCAGGACACACATTTAAAAATCAAAAAACTTGGCTTGGCGCCTATAGCTCAGAGGCCAAGGCACCAGCCACATACACCGGAGCTGGTAGGTTCTGGGCCTGCCAAACAATGACAACTACAACCAAAAAATAGCCAGGCATTGTGGCAGGCGCCTACAGTCCCAACTACTTGGGAGGCTGAGGTAAGAGAACTGCTTAAGCCCAAGAATTTGAGATTACTGTGAGCTGTGACACCACAGCACTCTACCTAGGGTGAGAGCTTGAAACTGTCTCAAAAAAAAAAAAAAATTTAAAAACTCTTTCATGAGTACCACCTGAGGAAGAATTGCCAAAAAACTGTAAAGGTATTATGTTAAATTTTATTAGTGTTTTTGATACAGTATCACTTTATATGAACATAATGAATTTATTCTTTTACTCCAGAGTTGCCAGATAAAATACCAGGCACTCAGTTAAATTTGCATTTCAGACAAACAAATAACTTTGTAGTATAAGCATGGCAAGGCAGTATGGAATAAATCCTTATAAAATTATTCATTATTTATCTGAAATTTAAATTTCACTAGCATCCTGTATCTTTATTTGCTGAATTTGCCAACCCTACCTTTAATAATATGAAATACATATTTCTTCTTTAAAAAATCATCAGTGTGTAGAAGAATATAAAACAGAAAGTCTCACTTTCAGTTCTTCTAATGGTAATCTCCATAACTCTAAGTCACGGGTCATCAGATCACAGTCTGCAGGTCATCAGGCCTGCATCTGCTTCTGTACATGCTGTTTCATCAGGGCAGGCATGGCTAGGCCTGCAATCCCAGCACTTCGGAGCCCAAGGCAGGAGGAGTGCTTGAGGCCAGCAGTTAAGGGAACAGCCTGGGCACATAGTGAGACCCCATCTCTACAGAAAATAAGAAAACTTAGCCAAGTATGGTAGGATGAGCCTGCAGTCCCAGCTAGTTGGGAGCCTGAGGCAGGTGATACTGAGTGTAGGAGTCCGAGGCTGCAGTGAACTATAACAACACCACTGCACTCCAGTCCGACAAAACAGAGCAAGACTCTGCCTCAGAAAAAGTTTCATCAGAACATTGCCATGTCTGTGGACTGTCTGTGGCTGCTTTCAGGCTATAATTGGCAGTGTTGAGAAGTTGCAACAGAAATGGTGGGGCCTGTGAAGCTTAAAATATTTGTTATCTGGGCTTCTATAGAACATATCTGTGGACCCCTGCTCTAGGTAATCTACTTATACCTAGATTTCTTCAGCCATGCATTCTGAAAAAAGAATCTCATTCCTCAGGACACAGTGAGGAAACCAGCACTCACGTTTCTTCACCCCATTTGGCCCCGACTAATTCTGTTTGTAACAGCACTGCTTCTACACGGTTAAGATTAACATTTCCATGTTACTATGTAAACTATTTAAATCTCCTGCTGTCTGCCTAGAAGCTTAATTAAAAGCAAACAGTATATATCTTATCATGTGCACATATTATTTACTACAAAGGCTATTAATGTGACTACATGCAAAAGAAACATTTAATTATTATCATGTGTTGCTTAAAAGAGAATGTCCCAAGTTTAAAGGTCAAATGAATTCTCTTTTATTATAATCTATTACTTGCTTAAAACTATTCTACATGCTATTTTGCTTCATGATTTGGTCACACATTTCTTTCACAAGTTTCCAAGCAATCCAGCACCAGAGTCCACACTCTTGACCCATGGTTCTGTCATTTCTCTTCCAAATCAACTGCTTTTCTGAATGCCCATGCTCACGTGTAGGCCCACAGGAAACCCTGCGGTCCTACCTGGACCAGCTGCTCTGCAGAGGGAGAGACTTCCATCTCTTTCTGCGTCACCCCGAAGCTGCCTTTGAGGCTTGTGTCTTTGACCTGCTGCTGCAGCAAGGGCACCAAATACCTCAGTGTGAGCAGCACACCCAGGATCAGGAGGGTGGAATGTTCATCTTCAACGGGAACTAGCAAACCTATAAAGGCAGAAATAAAATCCCTTGACATCTAACTTGCTGCTTGGAGCCTCATGGCTTAGTTAAGAAGAGACTCTAAGGGACAGAGGGTGATGGGACAGCGTTACTGGGAAAGAGACACCACACAGCTCAAATCCACATCCGAGGCTCAGCAAGGCCCTTTGCAGTGGTTCTACCAAATGTGAAAGGCAGACAGTCACTTCATGCCACACATCCACACACTCACTCTTAACACCTATTATGGCCCTGATTTCCTCAGTTACCCAGACTACAGGAAAAATCGTCAAGTGACCTACAGAGAACCTGTGGGGACCTGAGGCACAGTCTCAAGCCCTGCAGGCTCACTGTAATCAGAGTCAGCACAGACAGAGGGCCAGGGCCAGGAATGCAGCTATATGTCCTTGGGCACAGCTGCATCTGCACTGTCACAGGACCTATGCAGGCTCACAGCCACTCCAATGCAGTTCGCATTCACCAGCCAGCCAATGACAATGGCCTGGTCCAGAAGCCGGGGGAATCATCTGATCTCAAAGATCTTCAAAGGTCTATCTTGAGTAAATGCTGGAGACTCCACCCCCTACACCTCCACCTTACCTAAGAGTACATTCAGTAGCCAGCTATAAAAGTATTGTGTTCTTCGTGAGTGCTGACAGATGCTCACTGCTGACCCAGCTGCTGTCCGCCGGATGGTAGGGGAACTGGACTTCAGATTCGCTATGAAAGCCTTTAACAGAACCTAAGGAAGCAAAATTCCAAGAGATAAAGATGAAGTTCCTGTGAAGCTTAGCGTATATTTTATAAAACTTAATTTGAATCAGAAGTTCCAAATCCATGCAGAATTATGAACAGTTTGGGGCTTTACTACAGATGCATGTAAGCATCCCAAGTATGGGACATTTGACAGCTACTTCTCAATACATAGTCCATTTACTTTTTTTATAACCTTCACTGGGCAACCTGCTCAGCATCCATCTCCTCTGTGAGGGCAGAGTCTCAACTTCTAGATACAGTGTACCCATGGTGTTTGGGGACAGTTAGTTATACGACATTATGTAAAACAAACACAGTAAAGGAAAAAAAAAGACAAATAACTAAGTCAAGGAGAAAAGAATACTAGCCAACTATAGTAATATCTCCTAAGCCTAAGAAACAAGATGCAGAAGTACTGCTAATGTCACCAAGCTCGTCAGGAGTGGAACATCCACCACTGGCAACATCTGCAACTTAGAGGAGATGACAGCAAACCACTCAGAATTCTCAAGAAATAAGAGAGTGGAAAAAAAAAGAGAGAGAGAAAATGAAATGAGAGTGAGATTTTCTCACTGGACCTCAGAATCATCCAAAGAGGAAAGCAATATAATTCTAATGATGGCCAGTGAAAGCTTAACAAAACTGTCCGAAGAAGGAAAAGGGTGCCCATCTGGTGGCATCGGTTTGTGACTATGTTACTTAGGACCGTCTATTTCCCATTATCAAACTGTGCTCTGAGCCTTGGTTGGATCCCTCCTGTTGCTGAATGTCCACTGAGCAACTGCTGTGCAGCAGGGATTCTGCTCTGGCCATGCCTAGACAAATGAGCACCTGGTTTATAAATAAGTTCCTCCTCCAGAGTGTGGTTATAGCATAAACTGGTTCTTAGAGGCTTGTCAACTTTCAGTGAGTTTACAGACTAGATCTCTGGACACTGTGAGGCAGAGGAGCAGACCAGGCAACAGGACTCCCCTGGTAACAAGTTGCCTCTGGTTTCATGCTGAGATACTACCTGGAGAACCCAGTCAACTTATATCTGACAAACATTTTTAGCTACAAGGAAAAAATTAGCATCTTAAAAGAACTCCTTTGATTGGCCTAGGGTGGTGGCTCACACCTGTAATCTCAACGCTTTGGGAGGCCAAGGCAGGAGTGACCAGGAGTTTGAGGTTATAGTAAGCTATTATCCTGCACTTCAGCCTGGGCAACAGAGCAAAACTCTGTCTTTAAAAGAATAAAACAAAACCAAAAAAACACTACTTTGATTGAAAATACACACAAGTATCATTTTAAAAGTACATTAAGAATCATTCTATAGGGTGGTGACTGTAGCTCAAGGAGTAGGGCACTGGCCCCATATACTGGAGGTGGCAGATTCAAACTTGGCCCCGGCCAAAAACTGCAAAGAAAAAAAAAAATCATTCTATATTAGTACAAACTTACAAGCTCAATGAAAGCTAAGCATCATTATGAAGAATCAGCCCATGGTGAAGTTAAATTCAGGTGGTCTCTCGGTTACAGATCTGTTCCTAAGAATGTCTTTAGGTTGTATTTGTGTGTAACTGAGATTCCTGATGAACAGAGCATATGTGGTAATAATAGCAATACTATAATGACTTGTATATGGTAACAATACCATATAATAATACAAATACCCCTGTGCTAATAAGTAGTAGAAACTATTATAGTACTTTTTCTTTTTTTCAAGACAGAGTCTCACTATGTCACTCTATGTAGAGGGCCATGGAGTCACAGCTCACAGCAACCTCAAACTCTTGGGCCTCAGCCTCCCAAGTAGCTGGGACTACAGGCGCACGCCACAAACACCCTGCTATTTTGTTGTTTGTTGTTGTCATTGTTGCTTAGCAGGCTTGGGCTGAGTTTAAACCCACCAGCTCTGCTGCATGTGGCCAGCGCCCTAACCACTGAACCATGGGTGCCAAACCAATTGTGCTATTTCTCATAATTCCAAAATGCCTCTAAAAAGCAGACTGACCACCTATCACTTTAGGAAGTCACCAGAAGACAAGCCCTGCCCAATGTGTGCTTCCAAAAAGTTTCTCAGTGTCTCACTCAGATCAACATGGCCAATCTCATAAAAAAGAAAGACCAGGATGCTGAGCAGGTCCCCCAGTCAACATGGCCATAAAAGAAAGAGCAGGAATCCTTCTAGAAATGTTAGCCCAAGGGAAAGTCGACATGGATAGCAGGACCACAGCTATTAGGAGTTTGTTTATAGTCTATTGCACAGGGAATAGATACTGAGGGATGAAAATCTGTGCGGTATCTTAGTTTGTTTATCATAACAGAATACCAGAGACTGGGTAATTTATAAAGAAGATAAGTTTGTTTTGGCTTATGCTTCTGGAGGCCGGGAAGTCCAAGGACATGGCAGCAGCCTCTGATGAGAATGTTCATCATTTGTTATAACATGGCTCAGAAGCAGAAGGGAAAGGGTGCATGTTTTCAAGGAACAAAATATGAGAGGTAGCCTTGCTTTACAACAACCTGCTCTTGGGTAACTGAATCTAGTTTCTGGAGTTTGAGAATTTACTCCCTACTGCCAGAATTAACCCAATCAACCCAATAACTCCCTCTTAATGACCTAATCCCCTCTTAAAGCCCTTTCCCTGCTAACACAATCACACCAAGGCACACTTTTTTTTTTTTTTTTTTTGGCTGGGGCTGGGTTTGAACCCACCACCTCTGGCATATGGAGCCAGAGCCCTACCCTTTTTGAGCCACAGGCGCCGCATGTGAGCCACATTTCAACACAAGAAACCTGATGGAGAGCAGCACCAGCCCCATATACTGAGGGTGGTAGGTTCAAACCCAGCCCCGACCAAACTCCAACAAAAAAAATAGCTGGGTATTGTAGAGGGCGCCTGTAAGTCCCAGCTACTAGGGAGGCTGAGGCAAAAGAATCACCTAAGCCCAAGGAGTTGGAGGTTGCTGTGAGCTGTGACACCATGGCACTCTACTGAGGGTTAATAAGTGAAACTCTGTTTCAAAAAAAAAAAAAACCTGTGGACACACTCAAATCATGGAACCTGGTTAAAGGAAACACACAGCCCATATCTTGATAATCTAAGGAAATCGCAGAGGACTCATGAAGGTACCTGGTGAAGTAATAAGCTTTAAACATGTACTGATCAACAGAATACATAGCCATGTTATCAATAAACTAAACTCTTTGTAAATTCCTTTAAAAAAAGAAAAAGACCAGAATAAACAGAATGGAGGAAGTCAGGGCAAACAGAGGTTAAAAAGGTGTCAGGAAAACTACAATGAACATCCTAAGAAAGGTAAGACAGTAGAAGTAGAGCAGGTGCTGGGGCTCACATCTATAACCCTAGTATTTTGGAAGTCCAAGGTGGAAAATCATTGAGACCAGGAGTTCGCGATATACCTGAGCAACACAGCAACAAAAAATGACAAAAAATAGAAAGATTAGCTGGGCATGGTGGGACACAGGCCTGCAGTCTGCAATTCAAGAGGCTGACACAGCAGGATCACTTGAGCCTGAAGCAAGATGTGATGACACCACTGCATTTCAGCCCAGGCAACAGAGCTAGACTCTCTCCCAAAATAAACAAGTAAATAACAACAGCATCTGTTGCTGTGTACTGAGGACAGTGACTTATCTATTACACTACATTCTTTAGATTATCTCCCTTCACCATTCCAAAACTCCATGAAATTGGCTTCAGTATCTCCTTAGTATTTACTATACAACTTTGAAACTCAGATTTCCCAGGTTACACAGCTGATAGAAGTAGCAGCTCACATGGACACGTACCCTGGGGCCACGCCACATGCTCAGATGCATTCACTCGCTCTCAGAACAGCCCTACATGATGTCATTAATATCCCATTTTTTAGAATCAAAAGGAAATAAGCTGTTGGGTAAATAGGACAGAATTCATCTCCACATCCATCTAATTCAAAGCAGAGTGCTCTAACCACTGTGCAACACACCTCTGGCTACTCAGAGAGCTACTCAGGCTGAAACCCAGGCCTGACCCATACGAAAGGAGAAGACCAAGATCCTATAATCTGCAGAATAGGAGACAGAGTCACAATTTCTGGACATTGTAAATAAAACACTAAAGTAAGTCTGAAGGTAGCAGACCAGGAAGCCATGTGGCTCTGGGACTGTGAGATGTTCATATCCACAGGGTCACATCAGTGAGCTTCCTCCCATCTCAGTCCTGGTACAGTCAGCTCATCTAGCACACCAATGTCAATCTGCTCTGGAAAGGTGCCTTTTGAATTTGCATCTATAAACCACCTTCCTATTCAACTCTTTACCCCACAATAAGAAAGCAAAAGTGGAGAGAAACTCTTGGGGTACCTCAAAATAACACAGATGATGGTAGTCCAAATGATGACACACACCATAACCCAAGAAGTACTCTCAAATTACTGCCCATCCAAAAGTCCTAACTCTGAATAAGACTCATTCACAGCATCATTCAAATGTCTGTGATCTGAGGTAACAATCATACCTTAATTTCATTGTCATTTGCAAAATTGCCAAAAGAAGCCATAATTTTGGGCACAGCTGCAGCCAAGGTCTCTTGGACTGATTCCTCAGGTCTCTTGCTTGTTCGAGTCAGGCATGGCAGAAGGTTCACCAGGTAAGGCCTGTGTGTGCAAAAGGAACATTGTCACTCTTCCACATCTCCTTAAGGAGAAATATAAGCAATTTGTTTGGTGTTAGACAGTTTTATATGCAGAATAGTCCTTAATGGATACTAGACAATGCTCAACTAAAAGAACAGGACAAAATGGGAATGAAGTTCAAATGCTGGAAGACAGGTCCTTCATTTCTCTTATGATTGCAGAGGGCTCTAGAAAGCAGGGTATAAAAACTGTGTAGAGCAAATTATAAAACAGGTGTCCCAAAAGTCCCCATACATAGGGAACTGGGAAACTGTAGCTAAATGTACGTTTTTTCACAAAATATTCATTACAAAATTTTACAACGAGGTGATGAACATGTAGAGAATATTCTGTAAAATTTTGTAAGGAATTTTTATAAATAAAGGTTCATTTAGGTATAATTTCCCATTTTCCTATTTTGGCAACTTTTGAGATACCCTGCAGTTACTAAAATGCTTATTTTTAATTGGAAAATAATTAAGAAAATACCACTTGAAAGACAAAAATTGAGAAATGAAAATAAAGCTTTCTTGAAAAAGGAACATTATAAAACAAGGGGGTAAAAAGAAAAACATGCAAATTAAACTGAGGCCTTAGAGATAGGATTGGGTCCCCTACAGAGAAAAGCAGAATGTGTAGGACATGACAGAGATGAGTCACAGGACAGACAGGCTGAGACCACGTGCTTTCACTGCACAAATCTCTGGAGCCTGAGGCAGCACGGCCTCTGCCCTCCCCTGGCAGAGACAGGTAACTCAGGGCCACAAGGAACCCACACAGGAACCTAGGGCAGACTAGGTAAGGAGCCTCAAGGGCTTCTCCAAGAAGGCGACTTTTTTACAGCCATCTGGAGGAAGAAAAACCTGGCTTGCTTAAAGAACTAAAATCAGGCCAATGAGTCAACAGACGGTGTCTGACATGCCAGGGCCAGCAGGGGTCATGGAGTAGGCCTTAGTGAGCAGTCTGGGTTCTACCTGGACAACACTGGAGAGCAAGAGTTTAAGTAAGGGAATAAGAGGACCCAAGTTATATTCTTTAAGGTCATTTTGGCTGCTACATGGAGAACATGGGATGTATTGCTTCAGAAATGTAAAAAATTTTTCCAAACAAGGATGGTAAAAGAAAAATGTTATATAAAAAAGAAATTTGCTTAGTAATTGTAGCTGTGCAGCCATATAAGATTCTTACTGAAACTCAACCTCAGTGGAATAAATCATTGTTTCATACTAACAGTGAAGGTTTAGGCCATTCTACCAGTTCCTCAGGGATGGAGCCAAGGGTCCAGGGGACATCAGCACGTTTTGCTGGTTAAGGAAAGAAGGAAGGAACTGATGAAAAGCGGTCCCGCTTTTGCCTACTTTTGTTTCTCAATCCATTAAGACAGAACGGTTTCAACTAGTCAAAACTTTAATCACAATTCAACACTCATTTTTTTAACCCATGCAGTAGACCCACTGTTTTCTATAACTCCTATTGTCAATAATCTTCAACAATTTTACAAGTATCTTTTTAGCAAGTACTAGGTGCAAACACTGTCACTGATACTGGCCAGTGGAGAACAAGACAGCAAGATCCCTGTTGTCCGGCGGCAGACACCTCATAAGTCTCCTGGGGCAGACAGGATAGAACATGAACAAGCAGTCTAGGAGAGTGTACAAGGTGGTTTCCGACAGGGATTAGTGCTACAAGGGAAATCCTAACAGAGCAAGGCCCACTGCAATTTACAGTGGATGAAGTTTTTTGTTTTTTTTTTTTGAGACAGAGTCTCACTATGTTGCCCTCAGTAGAGTGCCGCAGCGTCACAGCTCATAGCAACCTCAAACTTTTGGGCTTAAGTGATTCTCTTGCCTCAGCCTCCCAAGTAGCTGGGACAACAGGCACCTGCTACAATACCAGCTACTTTTTTGTTGCAGTTGTCATTGTTGTTTAGCTAGGTTTGAACCTGTCAGCCTCAATGTATGTGGCTGGTGCCATAAACACTGTGCTACAGGTGCAGAGCCGTGAATTTTATTTTTTGAAGGGACATTTAAG
The DNA here is from genome assembly GCF_000181295.1 of Otolemur garnettii. Taxonomy (NCBI): domain Eukaryota; kingdom Metazoa; phylum Chordata; class Mammalia; order Primates; family Galagidae; genus Otolemur; species Otolemur garnettii. The sequence continues at coordinate 1,907,906 of NW_003852593.1, read as the reverse complement.
CTCAGACACAAAGGATCAATATAAGCTGGCCCCTCACCAAAAATCGTCATCATCCAGAGTATACAACTCACCTGCACTTCTGAGGCCGAACCAAGTGAGCCAGCTCGGCAAACCTCCACAGGGCAGCTCGCAAACTTCGAGGGGCGCCATTCTGAGTGGTGAAATGAGTGACATGTCACATTTAAGGGTCACATGACATGCACTAATCATGAAGAGGGATGTATACAAACAAAAGCACTTTCTTTCTTGGTTTATTTCTATTTTCAGAGAAAAGGACAACTAAATGAGGAAACATCCAGTAACTACTTTAGAAATTTTTAAAATCTAGTGGGCTTCAATTATAAATTTAAGTGACCATGTTAAATTCCCATCTCAACTAACAAAAATGCAAGAGTAACCTTTTGAATAAAAGTTTAAAAAGTCCATTTTACCAAACAGTATTTCCTTCTAACTTTTTCACTTAATGAAGAAAAGATAAAATGCTACACATACTATTCAATTCAGTGAGACTTTTTCAACAATGGAAAACAAAGGCCCACCTTTTTAATTTCCTTATAGAGCTCAAGCTGTAATCTTGGAAGATTGGAATCCATCAAAGCCTACAAAAAAACAGAACAAATCTGTTTATGGAAGACACATTCATCAGTGCTTCTAAAGAAAGCTAAAGGCAACTAAGATTTCAATTTTGGAGCAAAGCAAAATATAATAACAATTAAACTCACGACTTATTCATTAAAAAAGAAAGCAACTACATGAAGAAGTTACTGAATAAATTAGATACAGGTCATTTACTTGAACAAAAAAATGGAAAGAAAAAGAACTTAACTTTTGTTATAACCAAATACTACGTAATACCAAAATTCAAGTAGATAGTTCAAATAAACTCTAAAGCCCCTAGAGTAAACCTTTCACTTCCTCAAGCAAGAGGTTCGGCTGGATGACACTGGCTCACATCACGCTCTGGAAGCCTGCTGGCTCCAGGGACTCTGACTGTGCTTACAAGATCAGAGCCCTCACTCTGCGAGGGCCCAGAGTGGCTGGAGCACTTCTTAAGGCAGAGTCCTACATCCTTTCTACAAGTCTGGTCTCTTCTCACTGGCAGGGGTACCCATAGCCCCACACCTGTGACCCAGAGCCCACTGCCAGTTAGAAGCTCTACCTTCCTCACAGCACATGTCTGGGCCCACCCTATCCACTTGGCAGAGCTAAACCACTAATAACATCCACATGACTAACTTCAACCCAGTAACAGTGGCTAATGGTAGAAAGTCCACATTAGAGAAAGGTTTCTCAACTTGGAAAAAAGGGAGAGGGAGAACTTGGGTGCCACTCTTGCCCCTGAGAACCTTCTCTTCCAAATGCTTGCCTGCCCAACAAAAGGAAGCTGGACCAAGCCTCAGTCAAAAAGCCTTTTTTGCCATATTGGCAATTGATACCCATGAACTGAGCTGATCTTAGTAAAACTCATGTGGGTTCACCTACCAGGTCAGCAAGCTTGAAACTCAAAAGCTCAATCACATTTCGGGAGATTCTTAAAGTTCAATAATGTCTCAGAAATTTGTAAATTCTGATTTTGCTATTGCAGGCTGTATTTTCTAAGTCCTTTAAATGAGAAACCAAACTGAATAAATGTATATTAAAATACTACTTTTTAAATTAAGATCCAAAGCCTTATCATTGTTTGATTCAGCTTTATAAACATGTTGTAAACAAAATAACTTACTTTAGGTTCGGCACCTATAGCTCAGCAGCTAGGGCACCAGCCACATACACTGGAGCTGGCCAGTTCAAACCCAGCCTCGGCCTGCCAAACAATAACTACAACCAAAAAACAGCCAGGCGTTGCGGCGGGCAACGGTGGTCCCAGCTGCTTGGGAGGCTGAGGCAAGAGAATCACTTAAGCCCAGGAGTTTGAGGTTGCTGTGAGCAGTGATGCCATGGCTCTCTACCCAGGGCGACAGCTTGAGATTATGTCTCAAAAAAACAAACAATAACTTATTTTATAAAAAGAGGAAACTAAAACAACCCCTCAGAAGAGCAAGGAATCCGCTCTTATAATAAGCCAGTCGCTCGGTGATGGCAGTACGCCAAATGCCTACTCCAGAGACATGCACACTCCAAACCCACCATACAGCCCACCACTGCCCCTTACTCACAGCCAATGCCACTGTCCTGGTTCAAGACCCCACTCTCTCTCCTGAAATTCTCCACTCCAAGTCAGCTATGTTTCCTTGCCAGGTCATTCTTCTGACCAGTCAAAAATCTCCAAGAGCTCCTCATTCTCCACCAATTAACGTACAAACCCCTCCAGCTGAGCCTCAAGGCACTCAATCCTTCAGAAGCCTAAGATGGTCCTGGGTCCTCTCTGAGCCTCCACTGACTTCCTGGTGGCCCTCAAGGCAGGAGGCTGTGGTGGTTACATGCTCTCCAATCTTGGTCATCACTTAACAGCTATCACCTCCAGGGAAGTTTCTCAGCCTTTCTGGACAGAGTCACCTCAGCCTCCTGACTGCCAAGGCAATAGCCAATACCTTGCAGAACTCACCCTTCACATTGCATATTGAGTTATTTCTGCACATGCATACTTCATCACCTAAGGCTAATTACTAAACAGGCAGGAGTATGCTGCCAAGCTGTATCAGATCTCCAGTGCATATTTCTACATAAATGACAAGCAAAATGTATGTCCTGGGACCTGTCCTCATTATATACACATTGCCATACTCAAGACAAGACAAAAGTGCAGAACTGGCTGCTAAGTGACTATTGCTGCGTTCCCGCCTATCCCTTAAATCCTAGCCTGGGCACCTCCCACACCTGTCCCTCTCTGCCACAATGAGAGCAAATCTAGCCAGACCTGGGCCACTCTCAGCCTGCTGAGCCTGATGACACCATCATCCAAGGAAGCAGGTACCTAAGAGCAGCCAAACACCATCATGCCCAACTTCAGACAGAAGAGTGTGTGGGAGAATGACTTCATCTTCTGTACAGGGACATGACATGAGAATTGAGAATCACCACACTTAGAGACTGGAAACAAAGAGGAAATAGGAAAGAAGAATGGAGATAGCCAGAAAGAGACCTGGAACTTAAAGCTACAATCTAGGATGCGTAGCCCACAACTCTCAAATACACACCAAGACACTGGGTCCAGCAATTCTTGGAAAGTGGACTCTAAAGAAGACAGGATTAAAAATGGAATGATACTCTCATGTAAAATGACCAGTAGCAGACCACTCTACCCTTCTTTTTTGTTGTTGTTGTTGCAGTTCGGCCAAAGCCAGGCTTGAACCTGCCACCCTAGGTATATGGGGCCGGCACCCTACCCACTGAGCTACAGGCGCCGCCCCGCTCTACCCTTCTTAATCCTCAACTTGCCATAAAACAAACCACCCTGGCTCAGTGCCTATAGCTCAAGCGGCTAAGGCGCCAGCCACGTACACCTAAGGTGGCGGGTTTGAATCCCCAGCCCAGACCCGCCAAACAACAATGACGGCTGCAAC
>NW_003852593.1:1901838-1904202 GCF_000181295.1 Otolemur garnettii | reverse complement strand
TTTTTATAGGTTCTCTGACAGTGAAGATCAAAGATCAAGAATTAAAATATCAGGCCAGGTGTGGTGGCTCACACCTATAATCCTAGCATTCTGGGAGGCTGAGGCAGGTAGACTGCCTGAGCTCAGGAATTTGAGACCAGCCTGAGCAACAGCAAGATCTTGTCTCTGAAAACTAGCCAGGCATTGTGGCCAGCACCTATGTCCAAGCTAGTCAGGAGGCTGAGGCAAAAGGATCACTTGAGCCCAAGAGTTTGAGGTTGCTGTGAGCTATGATGCCATGGCACTGTACCTAGGGTGACAAAGTGAGATTCTGTCCCAAAACAAACAAACAAAAAAATCAGAGAAAGCCCAGCCTGTGCCTGCCATTAGAAGAACAAAAGGAAGCAAAGACATTGCAGAAGCAGCTTACCTAAAAGCAGGCCCTTTGCAAATACACTGGGGATGCTATCCACACGCAAGTGTCACCACTGACCACCAAGCACAAAGAACAAGGGGAAAGTGACACTGGCCATAACATCATCACAGGAGGTGAGATACAAACATAAGCATGAGGCCCAGGCAGAGGGAGAAAAGAGAAACTCCCAGAGGCTACTCCCAACAGAGAGCTAGAATCTTGTGGCTCCCAAGAAGCCAGTGTCCCAAACACACAAAGCAAAGCTGGCCAAGAAATAATGCAGCAGCCAGATGGGAAAGATTCCTTGGGCAACAGAATTCCACGGAACCCACGTGACAAAACAGGAAGCAGCCAGCACTCTCATGTGCCATGTCCATTAATCTTGCCAGATAAGAATGTAAGAATTTTATTGTTAGTAATAATACTGGGCAGGTGTAGTGGTTCACGCCTGTAATCTCAGCACTCTGGGTGGCAGGCAGGAGTTTCACTTAAGATCCAGAGCCCTGGCTCGGCGCCTATAGCTCAACTGGTTAAGGCGCCAGCCACGTACACCTAAGGTGGTGGGTTCGAATCCCCAGCCCGGACCCGCCAAACAACAATGATGGCTGCAACCAAAAAATAGCCGGGCGTTGTGGTGGGCGCCTGTGGTCCCAGCTACTTGGGAGGCGGAGGCAGGAGACTCGCTTGAGCCCAGGAGTTGGAGGTTGCTGTGAGCTGTAATGCCACGGCACTCTGCCCAGGGGGACAGCTTGAGGCTCTGTCTAAAAAAAAAAAAAAAAAAAGATCCAGAGCCCTAGACCAGCCTGGGCAACATAGTGAGACTTTATCTGTACCAAAAAATTTAAAAATTTTTAAAAGCGTGGTGTGTAGCTGCAGTCCTAGCTACTTGGGAGGCTGAAGCAGGAGGATCACTTGAGCCTCTTGCTTGAAAGATACAGATAAGCTATAATAACTTACCCCCAGGGAGACGAAGGGAGGTAGATTGTTTGAAGCTGGGAGTTTGAGACTACAGTGAGCTATAACTGGATTGTATCACTGCGCTCAGACAGACAGAGCAAGACCCTATCTGTAAAATTAAAAACAAAAACATTGCTTTTTGGAGAAAGTATCAAGAACTGTATCAGAGAAACTTCTTCAATCTGGTCATCCTGCAGTGGAAGGATGTTAACTTTGAATACCCAATTCAAAAGGCCTACCCACAAACCAGGCTGAGTTTGGGAGTCACACTAGGAGAAGAGCACAATGATTAAAATGAGGATAGTTTTACAATGTATTATGAATTAGTGAATGGAAGCAGCAGAACAAAGTGCTATGGTGATCTTGGCACAAACTGCATCGAGAAGCAAGAACGGAACAAGGCTGGTGCCCCTGGCCCTCTCCTCACCTCATCCGTCCCAGGACTTCCTGGCCCCATTATCCTTGTCTGGGATCTCCTTTCTCTGCATTCATGTCACACGAGCTCAAACTAACCAACTAACTGTAATAGTCACATCTTTACTTGTAAACAGCACTGTCTGACCCAGGCCTTGGGAAGAGGCAGGTAAGGAGCCAAAGAAAGCATGAGATACCACAGCCAGATTCTGTTTATCCATCCCCTTTTCCTAGGGCTTCCAGATTTCTCTGCATGATACCCAAAAAAAACATTTTCCCGGCTCGGCGCCTGTGGCTCAACCGGCTAAGGCGCCAGCCACGTACACCTGAGGTGGCGGGTTCGAATCCCCTGCCCGGACCCGCCAAACAACAAAGACGGCTGCAACCAAGTTAGACTCTGTCTCTACCAAAAAAAAACCGCCAAAAAATGGTTTATAGCCCTCCTGAAAAAAAAAAAAAAAATGGGGGAGGGGGGGAGATGACATTCCATTCCACCCTGACTCACTTAAAGACATCATTTGATTCTCAGTTACAAAGAATTCCCTTAACAGGGTGGAAAGAGCCCTGGTCAGGAAGAGCTTGTCTGGAGCTGCAGTGGT
>NW_003852593.1:1888892-1901818 GCF_000181295.1 Otolemur garnettii | reverse complement strand
TCAAAAAAAAAAAAAAAAAAAACATTTTCCCCAGGAGTACCCAGCAGCCATCATTGTGCCCTTCACTAACCTATGCACTACACAGGTACAAGGGTAAGCACAGCTCCTCCTGCAGCAGGTGTGGCAAGCACAGGGCAGATGCCAGAGCACCTCCAAACCACACACAGAAATGAACACCGCAGACATCCTCAGAAACTTTGCTGCTTAAAACAGAAGGCTGCTAAACAATGGCTTCATCTCTTAGCCTCTAATGATTACAGGTCTGAGAAGAACACTGTCCACACAGCTCTTACTTTTATAACTTTGTTGAGGCACTCATCAGCCACCATCCTGACATCTGACTCCGCATCATCACTGCACAGCAGAAAAAGTTCCATAGCGATGCCCAGAAGTTTCTGAAATTCTGGAGAATTTCTAAGTAAAAAAAGAAGAGAAACTGTCAAAAGGAGCCTAAGGTGACATGACAACAAAATATAATAAGGTATCTGGTGTCCTGGATGGATTCTAGAACAAAAAAAGCACATATATAAATTAAGAAAACCTGAGTGAAGTCTAGACTTTAGTTAACAGTACATCAGTGTGGATCCATTGTGGAATGTTAACTAACTAGACTTTAGTTAACAGTACATCAATATGGATTCATTGTGGAATGGTACTGCACTAATGTAAGGTGCACACAATCGGGGTAAGTGGATGGGAGAATATACAGGAGTTCCCTATACTATCTGTGCACATATTCTATAAACCTAAAACTATTCCAAAACAAAGTTTATTATCAAAAAAAGAAGAGACTGAACTTGTAAGACAACTCTCATTTTCTCAAGTTTTAGTTTAAAAACTAAGAAAAACACTGCTTTGGATACTTCAACCCCAGACAGACAACTGCTTTCTACCAAAAAAGTTACTTTTACTTAACAATGTTTTTGGACCTTCAAAATTAGTATAACAACCTATCTTTTATTCCTTTTTAATCTTGTCTTCAATATGTCCCAAAGTATAACCATATTTCACCTTAAGATGCCACACTGCTGATAGACTATCACAGTGTCACAAAAACTGGAGTTTGTGTACTGTTTATAAACTATTTAAAATGTTTAATAAGTGATCCAACTGGCTAAACATAGCTGAGGATAAGAGAAGCTGATGGGCCACGTGTATGAAACTGATTTCACAGCATTCTACATGTCATCACCTAGTAATACAAAGGATGTTCTTGAGGTAATCCCAAGAATAGCAAATCCCGATAATACAGGGGATGTGCTATTTCTGAAACATCAAAATCAGATTGCTGTTTCATGATCTCAATCTAAAGCACTCTGAAACAGAATCCCATTTCTCTTTGTCTCTAGGCAACAATTCCTCTCAATAGTCAGAAAATAGCCACACACCTAAGAGAAAGTAAAAGATCGTATCAGTAATGACCAATAAGCTTACAAGAGACCTCCTCTACATGAAAGACCACCATGAAGAAAGGCCCAAGGAGGAAAGGCTCCTAAGTGTGGGATGTAGGGCAGCATTCAAACACTGCTCCAGAGCAGTACTAGTCAACGGAAAAATCATGTGAGCTACATGTGGAAGTTTGCATTTCCTAGTCAACACATCAAAATTAAAAAGAAACAGGCAAGACTTAACAATATTTCATTTAAACCAATATATCAAAAATAGTATTTCAACATATAATTAACTTGAAGAAATCACTGAAATATGTAACAATATTTTTTACAGCACATCCCAATTCACATACAAAATTCTAGTCAGAAATAGTTTACTTGCCAGACTTCACAAAATTCACAGTTGAAAAAGTAAGCTTATATACCATTTCCAGCTATACTTAAAAGTTCCCCAGTTGCTAAATCAAATACTGACTTTTAGATTTGTATTTAATAGACAAAGGACTAATCAGGTCATATATTTCTTCTTGAGAGAGCTCGGGTAGTTAGTGTCAGGGAACTTACCCTTCATCTACGTTGTCAAACAAACTGGCATAAAGCTGTTCATACTACTCCCATATAATCCTCTAATATTTATAGAATCTACACCAATGCCATCTCCTTCATTCCCAATATTGATAATCTGTGACTTCATTCTTTTTTTTCTAATCAGTCTTACCAATTTATTGATGTTCTCAAAAAAATATATTTTGGGCTCAGCACTCGTAGCTCAAGCAGCTAAGGCACCAGCCATATACACTAGAGCTGGTGGGTTCGAACCCAGCACGGGCCTGCCAAACAACAATGACAACTACAACCAAAAAATAGCTGAGTGTCATGGCAGGCACCTATAGTCCCAGCTACTTGGGAGGCGGAAGCAAGAGAATCAGTTAAGCCCAAGAGTGGAAAGTTGCTGTGAGCTGTGATGCCACAGCACTCTACCCAGGGTGACAACTTGAGGCTGTGTCTCAAAATATATATATATATATATATATATATATATACACACACACATACACACACATACATATACATATAAGCAGATCACCAAAAAGATACATGGTGTAGGATTCCACTTATATGAGGGCTTTGGAGTCGTCAAACTCACAGAGACAGAAAGTAGAACGGTAGGTGCTAAGGCTGAGGAGAGATGGGAATGGGGAGTTATTCTTTAATGGGAACAGTTTCAATTTTGACAGATAATCAGAGTTCTCAGGATGGATGGCAGTGACAGTTGCAAAACATTATGAATGTACTGAACTGAACACTTAAAGACTATTTTCCTCAAAGTTTTCTCTAACAGATGATTATAGAGAACTCTTTCCAGTTTTCAGCAGGAAAATGATATGAATTATTTATTCCAAGGGAAAAAAGCAAGGAGAGTATTTCACACATGCCCATCTAGGTAAGAGAACGCAGGAATCACAGAATGCATATTGCTCCTACTCAGCCATCGAAAATAGGTCTAGGCTCGGCGCCTGTGGCTCAAGCGGCTAAGGCGCCAGCCACATACACCTAAGGTGGCAGGTTTGAATCCAGCCCGGACCCACCAAACAACAACGATGGCTGCAACCAAAAAACAGCCGGGCGTTGTGGCAGGTGCCTGTGGTCCCAGCTACCTGGGAGGCTGAGGCAGGAGACTCGCTTGAGCCCAGGAGTTGGAGGTTGCTGTGAGCTGTGAAGCCACAGCACTCTACCCAGGAGAATAGCTTGAGGCTCTGTCTCCAAAAAAAAAAAAAGAAAGAAAGAAAGAAAGAAAGAAAGAAAGAAAGAAAGAAAACAGGTCTAGAATATTTACAATCTATGGTTACTAGTCAGAAAGATAGACTGTCAAAAGCAAAAAGAAAAAGGAGAATTTCCAAAGAAGCTACAAAAAAAGGTGCTGACCCAGTGCCGTGGCTCAGGCCTCTAATCCCAGTGGTTTGGGAGGCTAAGGTGGAAAGACAGGTTGAACCTAGGAGTTTTAGACCAGCCTGTGCAACGTAGTGAGCCCCTAGCTCTACATAAAAAATTATAGCCAGACATAGTGGTGTGTGCCTAGAGTGCCAGCTACTTGGGAAGCTAAGACAGGAGGATCGTTTGAGTCCAGGAATTTAAGGCTACAATGAGCTATGATCACACCACTGCATTCTACCCTGGGTGACAGAGCAAAACCCTATCTCTAAAAAAAGGTGCTGGGCAGCGCCTATGGCTCAAAGTAGTAGGGTGCTGGCCCCACATACCAGAGGTGGTGGGTTCAAACCCAGCCCCAGCCAAAAAACATAAAAATTTTAAAAGGTGCTATTAGTTCACCCCAATAAGAAAGATGAGGCCAGGTGTGGTGGCTCACGCCTGTAATCCTAGCACTCTGGGAGGCCGAGGCAGGTGGGCTGCCCTGAGCTTACAGGTTCGAGACCAGCCTGAGCAAGAGGGTGACCCCATAGCTAAAAACATAGCTGGACATTGTGGTGAGCGCCTGGAGTCCCAGCTACTCAGGAGGCTGAGGCAAGAGAATCGTTTGAGCCCAAGAGTTTGAGATAGCTGTGAGCTGTGACACCACTGCACTCTACTGAGGGTGACAAAATGAGACTCCACCTCAAAATAAATAAGAATGATGAAGCAAAGGAAGCTGACCTACGGTCAACTCCCCATAACCCAAGTAATCCCAAAGCACAGAATAGCAGGTAACAGCCACTGCTCAGAGCTCAGACCCCACCACAGGGGCAAACCAACAGCAGCAAACTGCCAAAGAAAAGCAGATAAAAGAAATGACAAATTAGACAGTCTCAAGCTGTTCCAACTACAATAACTACAAACATATCAAACCGAAGATGATTTTTTAAATAATTATAGTTATCAAGAATGCTAATTAAATCTAAACATGCTGTTCAATTATTCTAATGGTTATAATTATTGCATAAAAGATTACAAAAAAGAAACATTAATCATTATAGTGTCTGGATAGCCTAGGTCCCAGAAATATGGAAAAAGGATTATTTCAAATGGATTTTTCTTTTTTTTTTTTTTTTTTAAGACAGAGTCTCATTTTATCATCCCCAGTAGTATGCTGTGGCATCACAACTCACAGCAACCTCAAACTCTTGGGCTCAAGTAATTCTCTTGCCTCAGCCTCCTGAGTAGCTGAGACTACAGTTACCCACCACAATACCCAGCTAGTTTTTTAGAGACAAGGTCTCACTTTTGCTCAGACTGGTCTTGAACTCCTGAGCTCAAGTGATCCACCTGCTTCAACCTCCCCAAGTACTGGGATTGTAGGCATGAGCCACCACACCCAGCCTTCAAATGGATTTTTCAGTCAACCAGAACACCAAGAATATCCCAGCTCATTAAGACTGAAAACACATAAAGTTTTTTTTTTCTACAAAGTTCAAAATGCAATTACCTGAGAGATTGTGCCACTATGTTTTCACATATTGTCAGACAATGATTCACTCGGTCTTTCTTGGTAGCTGAAAGTTCTTTCTTTCTAAAAATAATAAAAGAAAGAGAAAAGGAAATAAACATGGTTGAATTATCCACTCCACCCATTTCCACACATCATTTGTCTCATTCACCTAGTATTTTTTTTCTTTTTTGAGATAAAGTCTCACTTTCTTGCCCCGGTAGAGTGCCGCAGCATCATAGCTCACACCAACCTCAAACTCTTGGGCTCAAGCGATCCCCTTGCCCCCTTGCTCAGCCTCCCCAAGTAGCTGCCTGCCACAACACTCAGCTAATTTTTAGAGACAGAGTTTCACACTTGCTCAGGCTGGTCTCAAACTCATGAGCCCAAGCAATCCACCACCTAGTACTTCTTGACTACTCTGAGCAAACCACAGTACACCAGCTGAAGACAGAGTGGGATCAGGACAGTGAGGCAGGAAAGAGCTCAACAAACAGCCACTTCCTGACTACTCTGCTCCACAGAAGAGTTGGGTGATATCACTAAAATGTCTTATTTTTCCCCTTTTAGAGAGAAGAAACTAAAGTGCCAACACCGACTTGCCCAAGATCTTACAGACAAAAAGTTAGCCAGCCTTAAACTCAGTCTTCTTGCTTTCAATCTACCTGCATTTCAACAATTCACATTCAATTTCACATTTTTTTCACATTTTAACATCACTGAAACTGAAATGCATCTTACAACCAATAGCATGTTATAGTTTAATCAGCAACTTTTTTTCTTTCTCAACAGTACAGAAAGTGACAGTATGGATTACAACGATGAGAGAAATACATGATAATATAATATGGACTCTAAATACCAAGCTGCCCCCATTTCTCAAAATCACATTGTTAACTGACTGCATACCTACCATACGCAACTCAATATGGCATAAACAATGGCTAAGGCTGCCTACTTCCCCAAACCACTGGGAATAAACTTCCTACTGAGATTTTCAGCTAGGGGCAGTGCCTCACACCTTTAACCTTTTGACTACAAACAACTAGGCTTTAAGTAAGATGTTCTTTAGTGCAAACTTTTAATAAAAGATGTTTCATTTGATGTGAATGACGCCTGTAGGCGTTGTTCATTTTGCAAACAAAAACTTGAGGACACATGTTTCTGTTATATTATCTGACTTGAGTCTGTAAACATCATACGCTTTGGTCTCAATATTTTTCACAGTTGTGCCTGAAATAATCTGTACAAATGGTAGATTCTTGTGGGAGTATATATAAACATGGAGTATGACAAATTCTAAGAGTGGTCAAGTTTGTTAGATTATGCATCAAACCATATTGAGTTGTACCAAACAAAAAAGGATTATTAAATTTTTATTGATATGGAAAAGCTTTATCATTTCAGATTAAATTTTTGTTTGTATATTACTTTTTTTTTATAAATATAAAACATTGAAACTAGGGCAGCACCTGTGGCTCAAAGGAGTAGGGCGCTGGCCCCATATGCCGGAGGTGGCAGGTTCAAACCTGGCCCTGGCCAAAAACTGCCAAAAAAACCCCACTGAAACTGAAACCAACTTGGGTGAATTACTTGGATTAGTAAGAAACCAAAGAACATCCAGTAGTGCCGTGTATCCTAACAGTTGTGATTGCTGCAAGAGGTTTGGTTTCCAAGCACTCAGCAAAGGGTCAATCCCAGCACTTTGAGAGGCCAAGGCAGGAGTATCACTTGAGAGCAAGTATTCAAGACCAGCCTGGGCAACACAGCAAAACTCCCTCTCTACAAAACATTTTAAAAACTTGCCAGTAGTCCTACCACACACCAATAGTCCTAGCTACTCAAGAGGCTGAGGCGAGAAGATTGCTTGAGCCCAGATGTGCAAGGCTGCAGTGAGCTACAATCACAACAATGGACTCCAGCCTGAGCAAGAGTGAAACCCTATAAGAGGAGAAAGAGGAGAAGGAGGAGGAGGAGGAAGAGAAGAAAGAGGAAGAGGAGGAAGAGGAGAAGGAGAAGAAGATTTCTCAGCCAAGCAGGAGGAGATAAACAGCCTGGTGAAGAAAATGAGAGTAAAGGTGCCTCCTTCCCACCCACACCTGTGGCTTCAGATGTCTTCAACCATAAGGTAGAAAGAGATGAGCCAGACATGCTACCAACCAGAAACAACTAAACCAAAAGGCTCAAGTTTTTGAGTCTATTCAGTAAGAAAGACTGTGGCTTGAAGGATTCCATAGAGTTAAAAAATAAATAAAAGAAAAGAAAAGGAAACAGAGGAGGAAGAAGAAAGGAAGTAAGGAAGAAGAGAAAGAAGAAAAAAACACATATACAGATATAAAGCTGCCCTACTACATGACTAGGGAAGGAGGTCTGCTAAACAAGATGATTCCCAAGATCCTCCAGGTTATTATAAATTTATCGGCAGGGCATAGGGTTCACACCTGTAATCTCAGCACTCATGAGGCTGAGGAAGGAAGATCACTTAAGGCCAGGAGTTCAAGACCAGCCTGAGCAACACAGCAAGACCTCTGTCTCCACAAAAAAATTAAAACTAAAAAAACTAGCTAGGCATTGTGGCACACATCTATAGTTGTCCCACCCACTGAAGAGGCTATGGCAGGAAGACCACTCAAACCCAGGAGAGTCTGCAATGGGCCATGACTGCACCACTACTTCAGCCTGGGTGACAGAGCAAAACTAAATCTCTTAAAATAAAAAAAGAAAAAGTGGGCTGGGCGCAGTGGCTCACACCTGTAATCCTAGTACTCTGGGGAGGCTCAGGCAGGTGAACTGCTTGAGCTCAGGAGTTCGAGACTAGCATGAGCAAGAATGAGACCTCATCACTACAAAAAAAATAGAAAAATTAGCTGGGCATCCCAGCAGGCACCTTTAGTCCCAGCTATCTAGGATGCTATGGCAGAAGAATCGACTGAACCCAGGAGGGAGGGAGGGAGTAAAGGGAGGGAGAAAAGGAAGGAAAGGAAAGGAAGACGGGTAGGGAGAAAGGAAGGAAGGACAGACAGACCAGCTACTTGGGAGGCTGAGGCAAGAGAATCACTTAAGCCCAAGAGTTTGAGGTTGCTGGGCGCTGTGATGCCACAACACTCCATGGAGAGCAACATAGTGAGACTCTGTCTCAAAAAAGGGAAGGAAGGAGGGAGAGAGGGAGGGAAAGAGGAAAGAAGTAAGGAAAAAGTTTATGAAGCACAAAATGATCCCTGGATAACAAGATAGCCTCAATTGCCTCTTGCACTGACAAAAGTAGCACATCAACATAGTAGTTATCTCTGTGATTAAAAATTGAAATGCAGAATTATAATGGGCATATCAATCAGTAAAGCCAGCAGGGGTAAAAAAAAAAAAAAAAATCAGCAGCTTCACACTAATTACCCACATGCCTTACAAAGAACCAGCTGGGCCAATGAAACATTCATCTATCTACTCATAAGTGCAGAAGTGACAGATACAAAAAAGCTTTTAAAATGTTTGTCTGGTCCAAGAAGTAACCCAAACTGGACAAACTGTCAAAACTGTGTTATTGGTTTACTCTTACTATGAATGTACAGGAAAGCCTGAAGGAACCTGCATATATAATAACACCCAGTATCAGGTGTGTGCGCCCCCTAGTGGGCCTGCTGCTAGCTACAATCCTTCTGAACCCCCAGAGCAGACTGAATTTGCTATGTGCTACACTTATTTCCCTAGAAAGACAATAACACGAGTTATAACAAAAGGAATACCTAAGCAAGTATTGTTTGATGCATGACAAGTTTTTAATAATGTAACATTTGAGGGAGCATGCAAGAATCCATCTTGGGAAAGACAATAAAGAGGTAAGTACATATGCCATAGGTTAGGCACCTGTGCAGGATGCATGTACTGGCCTTGTATAGTTTGGGCCACATGGATTAATCCCAATGACAGAAATCCAGTACATCTAATAAAAGGGAAAGCTCCTTCACCTGTAAAAAAAAAATAAAAAAATAAAAAACAAAATAAAATGTATGTCTGGCCTGGATGCAGTGGCTCACATCTGTGATTTAACAATCCAGGAGGCCAAGATAGGATTGCTAAGCTCGGGAGTTTGAGATCAGCCTGAGCAAGAGCAAGACCTCATCTCTACTAAAATTAGAAAAACTAGCCAGGCATTGTAGTGGGTGTCTGTAGTCCCAACCACTCAGGAGGCTGAGGTAGGAGGATCACTTGAGCCTAGAAGTGTGAGGTTGCTGTGAGCAGGGCACTGTGTTCTAGCCTGGGCAACAGAGACTCTGGGCCTGAGACTCTATCTCAAAAATAAATAAATAAAGTTTGTCTCCTCATATATGAGATAAAGGAATACAGTTAGCAATAAAGAATACAGCATCAGCTCCCGAGGCCTGCCTCCCTGGACTTATTTCACAAGACTCAGTAAAAGCTGATCAAACTAAAACTGATAAAGACAGAATATACTGCTCTCCCCCAACAAAATAAAATTACATTATTGTGCTGTCTGTTCCCATCTAGCCTCTCCTCTGAGCACCTTGAAGGAACCCTGCCTTATTCACCAAGGGCTCCTCTCGCCCCTGGCAGTATCTTCACTGAACATTCTTTATCAACAGCTGTTTCGACTCCCTCCCCAGGGATGACAGGCAGCCCAGAGCAGGACCACATGCCACCTCTAGCCCCAGTCACTAGCACAACACCCACACTTCCCAGCATGCCAGAAAGAGGCTAATACGCCATCAAACTGACTCAATTGGTAAGTTAGTCTTGTAGGATTCAGAAGATTAACACCAAAGACTCCTTACTTTAAACCTGAGATTCTAAAACCAAGAGATGAAAAAAAATAAAAACAGTAAAGCTTACGAAAGAAAACAATTGTGGAGCAACTCAAATGAACTCAGATTCTATGGACTGGGGAATCACTCTGTGATTCAGACCATCCGTCCAGGTCCTATAATTTCAAACCTTCAGTCACTCTTACTTATAAGACTACACTTATCAAAAGAGGACACCACAAGTTCTACTGTGGTCAGCTACAAAGAAAGCACAGATTTTAAGGTCTTCCTCTTACCTCAAGCAGAATCACAGAATCATTTTCCAACAATCCAAACTGTTTTGAGGAAAAAAAATTTCTGGCATAATATATTTAACTTTAATCTTTTTTTTGAGACAGAGCCTCAAGCTGTCCCCCTGGGTAGAGTGCCGTGGCATCACAGCTCACAGCAACCTCCAATTCCTGGGCTCAAGCGAGTCTCCTGCCTCCACCTCCCAAGTAGCTGGGACTACAGGCACCCGCCACAATGCCCGGCTATTTTTTGGTTGCAGCCATCATTGTTGTTTGGCTGGCCCGGGCTGGATTTGAACTTGCCAGCTCAGGTGTATGTGGCTGGTGCCTTAGCTGCTTGAGCCACAGGGGTCAAGCCAACTTTAATCTTTTTGACACTCAATTAATGGTCCTACAATCATAAAATTCTGCCAGTAAAGTCACCAATGGTTGCTAGTCTATTAAAATTCAAACAATTATTAAGTACATACGTATGAGACTCATATAAACAACCTACCTACTTGCTACCAAAATACTTTGATTTTGTTCCATTTTTCTGAAATCCACTGTTATTGCTAACATGGCTAAACATGTGTATACAATTTTCCTCTATTAGATTTAAACTCTCAAAATACCAGCTTAAAAAAAATGCAGGCAAGTATAACCAAAATCTCTAAAAAGTATCTCTTTTATCACACTCAAGAATACCCTCATTTTAAAGTGTGAGGTTCAGACTTTACTTGAAAACACCCCAATGAAGAGAACATTAACCAAAAATATCAGAAAATGAAGAACAAAACAGTTTGATACTACCCACTGAAAGATACACCATACATGGGTCATTATGAAAGTATTTTTTTGTAGTTGAGATTTTATTGGTTGTATTGATCATCAGTACAGACATGTCAATTTGTACATAATTCTTAACATACATACCCAAAGTCTAAAAAGCCATTTATTGTAATTCTTTTCTAAACAGTTATATCAGTGACTTTCCAGATTACAATTTGTAGACAAATTTTCCTTAAAAGGATATCAAGTACTAGTATCTTCAAATGTTGATAAGCTGTTAGGTAAGTCCCACCAATTCATACTTTATTACCATGTATGCTACATACTCAAATTTTCAATCCTTCACAGCACAGTAACAAAGTTATTAGGAAAACCAGAGCACCACAACCAAAGATGTTACAGAGCACACACAATTCTGACAGGGAGAGCCATGATCACAGCAGTGGTTTTCTTTAGGAAACAATTCTACTAAAACACAACATAGAGATACAAATAATTCAAAATGTTCAAGACATGAAATGCAGGACTGGGACTCCATGTTGTCATTTATTAAGCTTTGTATTAGAGTATATAATAATATAAACTAACCCCCCCATCTATGGAATGTTAAGCTGACACCTAAGACGGTCACAGCCTCCCATAATTCAACATCCCACACTATTTTCTGATTGTACCAAAAAGTAAACAACCAGCGAATGATTTCACCTCTTAAAAAAAAAACATTTACACTTTTAAAAATGGGATGAGGTGGGATTCCCTCCTTCTTAAAAATGTTTCTGGAGCTACTAAAAAACTTCCACTTACAAAATACTTGATAAAACTACTCCTTTGGATTGTGCAAGATGGGAGACAGGGACCACTGACAGACATGGTACATGATATTACTCAGACTTGGCTTCTTTCTCTCCTGCTTCATCAGCAGCTAGACCAGTGGTTCTCAACCTTCCTAATGTCGTAGTCCTTTAATACAGTTCCTTTGGGTCACGACCCACAGGTTGAGAACTGCTGGGCTAGACTCTCCTCAGTTTCAGTTTCTCATTTTCTGCGTAAATCTTTAGTTTCTTGGTTAGCTACCTGGGCCTGCTTTCCCCTTGCTCCCCTTTTCCCTTTTGGTTGCACTTTTTTGGCCTGAAGATTTATCCTTCGGGGCTGCCTTTTCTGGCTTCATTTTCACTGTTGCAGGAGCAGGTTCAGCTGACAACTGTGCCAATCTCCTCTTGGGCTCTCCCTTCCCTGTGTCTTCAGCAGAGGTGACCTTCCTGTTGGGCATCTTGGCGGTGAGCAGGGCACGTACCAAATTGGGTGCCTGTGGGCCTCCGCCTCTCCTCCTGCCACCTGAACTGCTGAGACCCATGGTAAGGGCAATGGGAGAACTGGATGGAACTGGATTCCCAAAGTTTTGAGATAAATAAAAATCAAGAACCATAAAATCCATGTGGACAAAGACAAATGAAGCCCGCCAGCAACACTGAGATGAAACTTGCACAGGTGAATCAGAACGGACACTGTTGACTGTGTTTCTTGAAAGTGAAGTAATGAACCCTAACATCCTGTCTCAAAACTTTTCTCGTGACCTACATACAAGGGCAGCAAGGCAACGAGTAAATATAAGAAGCCACTACCCACAGCCCAAACTTCCCAATTTAACAGGGCCCCAGGCTACCTTTCCAACCTCAGTCCTCATTCCATAATCTGCAACTTTCAGGGAACTCTGGCCACTGAGAAACTCCCAGGTGTTTTGTCACACATCCTCATATATTCAGTTCTCATGCATTCTGTGGTCCCCATCAGAAATACCACCTAGTATCTCATTATGTCCAATGAACAAACGTGGCAGTTTAAGAAAAACGGTAACTATTCCTCTCTCCCATGGAATTTAATTAGATGATAAACTGACTTGTGCCACGGGAAAAGTAAGTATGGAAATTAAAGTGAAAAAAGAACCGCCTTGCCCTGGGCAACAAGTGGATAAACCGGATAAGAACAGTTCTGGCTCTTCAAATGTTTCTGGTGAATGTAGCCATAACAACTTCACTTTCAAATTTAATACAAACACCAGTCAGCCTCCTCTAACTGTGTAATGAGGCCATCTGCCCATCCACAAAACTGTGAAGAAAGACATAAAAAGCAAAGACTTCACAGGATATTATAATCACATTTAAATACTTAAAGAACTAATTCTAAAGGCTCAGCGCCTATGGCTCAAGCGGCTAAGGCACCAGCCACATACACCTAAGGTGGTGGGTTCGAATCCCCAGCCCGGGCCCGCCAAACAACAATGATGGCTGCAACCAAA
>NW_003852593.1:1884560-1886814 GCF_000181295.1 Otolemur garnettii | reverse complement strand
ACCAATTCGTCAATGTACTAAAAATAAAAACCCTTACATTGTATACTTACAATATGTCACTTTATGGTATGTGGATTATATCTCAATTTTTTTTATTGTATTGTTTTTTTGAGACAGAGTCTTACTTTGTCACTCTCAGTAGAGTGCCATGACGTCATAGCTCAAACTCTTAGGCTCAAGCGGTCCTCTTGCTTCAGCCTCTCAAGTAGCTAAGACTTCAGACGCCTGCCACAACGCCCGGCTATTTTTGTTGCAGTTTAGCCGGGGCTGGGTTTGAACCAGCCACCTTCAGCATATGGAGCTGGCACCCTACTCACTGAGCCACAGGCACCGCCCCATAATCTCAATTTTTAAAATATCTGTCTGCAAATTCTGTCAACTCTTTCTGTGAGAGATCCAGAATCTGATTACTTCTCGCCACCAATACTGCTGCTACCAGCCACAGGGTACCAGCATCTCCACCTCTGATTACGTGAACAGCCTCCCAGTGGTCTCCTTCCTGGTAGACAAGGGGATTCACATGCAATTGCAACAAATAATAGCCAGTATACACTTTACCCAAGTTCCCAATGGTGACATTTTGCAAAATTATATCACAACCAGAATACTGACAATGAAAACAATCAACTGATCTTAAAGAGTTCCACACTTACAAAAATTTTGTTCATCGTGTATTTAGTTCCATATGTATTTTTTTAAGAGCTGGGATCTTGCTCTGTCACCCAGGAGAACTGCTTGAGCTTAGGAGTTTGAGACTTGTCTGAGCAAGAATGAGACCCCGACTCATTAAAAAAATGAAAAATCTAGCCGGGTGCCATGAGAGCGCCTATGATCCCAGCGGCTTCCAGAGGCTAAGGCAGCAGGATGCCCACAGCCCGAGTCTGAGGTTGCAGTGAACTATGACGCCATTGCACTCTGCTCAGGGCATAGGGTGGGGCTCTGTCTCAACAACAACAAAAAAAGAAAGAAAGAAAGGAAATAAAAAGAAAATAAAATTAAAAATAACTAAATAAAAGCATAAATGAAACCACTAGTTTTACTGAACAAACTTATACTGGCGTACGAGGTCCTACATATGACTGACCCTTATCTCTTAACTTCCTGCCTCTCCAACATCACTTCCAATTTCTGCCCCTCATTTTCCTTTAGCTACTGGCCTTCTTCCTTCTGTCCCCTCTCAGTCCACACATCCATATGGCTTGCCCCGCCTTCCACTCAAGTGCTACCTTCTCAGTGCAGCTCTTTCCTTCCTACCCTAAATAACATAAAATAAAATTGTGCATCACCTCCCCCTTCATTCTGATGTTTTTCTCTCCATAGTGCTAATCATCACTGATCGAGTTCACTCCTATAACCAACCACAGGGCCCAGAACCCTGCCTGGCACACAGTAGGCATTTGAGTAAAAGGGATCCTTCCAGTTCACCTCAGTTCACCTCTAACACCTAGCAAATGCCCAATGTCCATGGTAACTTACATCATCTCAGCTACACCCAGACAAGAACAAGCAACACAGGTCTTCCCACCCAAATGGTTCCATTATTACAACACCAAGCAACAGCAAGGGTAAGGCCAGAGCACCCACGGTAGAGCGTCTCAGGCTGCAATGTACATGTAAATCACTGTCTGAATATGTTCAAATGTAGACTTCAATCTGGTAGGTCTGAGGGCAGGGACTATACTTCTCCAAGCTCCCACATGATACCGAACTGCTAGCCCTGAGACAACACTGTGACAGAAAGGACCTCCATCTACAGGTCTCCAGCATTTACTCTAACATACAAGTTAATCCAATCCAACACAGTATTAAATACAGCCTTAAAAGTGTTTTATTTTTTCTTCTTGTCTGAATAACAATGTTTTGAACGTAAACCCTTTCAAAGGTAGTTTCTCAAGTAGCTGGCTCACTTGGAAGGACTGGAGTTGAAAGAATAGTCACTAGCACATTCCAAAGGCAGGACTATGTGAGACCTCTGCCTTTGCCATCTCCAAAAGTTCTCTTTTAAAAAGATATTCTACAGGCTCAGTGCGTGAAGCTCAGCAGCCAGCCACATACACTGAGCTGGCAGGTTCATACTCAGCCGGGGGCTGCCAAACAACAACAACCACACCAAAAAGTAACTGGGTGTTGTAGTAGGTGCCTATAGTCCCAGTTGCTTGGGAGGCTGAGGCAAGAGAATTGCTTAAGCCCAAGGGTTTGAGGTGAGCTGTCGTGCCATGGCACTCTACCAAGGGTGACATGATGAGACTCTGTC
>NW_003852593.1:1881103-1884540 GCF_000181295.1 Otolemur garnettii | reverse complement strand
AAAAAAAAAAAACAATTATATATATGTATATATATATAAAATATAGCAATTAATAGGAAGTACAGGTTTAGTGCTGCTATGGAACATGTCTGTGACATACTACTAAAGGAAAAAATACATACGTGGTGTGATCTCAGTCATGCAAACAAGGACGACACGTTTAAATGCTTGTATATTCATTAAAGAATCCAGAAAGAAGACACAAGAAACAATTGTGTGTTTAGGGAGTGAGACTAAGAGATTAGACTGAGAAAAGGGTTTTGTTTTCCATCTTCTGTGCTAACTGAAGATGTTTTTATGATGTATATGTTTAACTTTCAAAATTTTAATTTAATTTTATTTTTGAGACAGAGCCTCAAGCTGTCACTCTGGTAGAGTGCTGTGACATCACAGCTCACAGCAACCTCAAACTCTTAGGCTCAAGCAATTCTCTTGCCTCAACCTCCCAAGTAGCTGGGACTACAGGCACCCACCACAACGCCCAGCTATTTCTTTGCTGCAGTTGTTAGCTGACCTGGGCCGGGTTTGAACCCGCCACCCTCAGTGTATGTAGCTGGCACCACAACCACTGTGCTATGGGCGCTGAGCCGACTTTCATAATTTTTTAATACAGCTAATAAAAGAGCTGCCAAAAAAGAAATGCTTCCCAAAGGTGGCCTTGTTGTATTTTAATTATATTAAAATAGCCGGCTTGGCACCTGTGGCTCAAATGGCTAAGGCGCCAGCCTTATACACCTAAGGTGGCGGATTCGAATCCAGCCCGGCCCACCAAAACAACAATGACAGCTGCAACCAAAAAAATAGCCAGACGTTGTGGTGGGCGCCTGTGGTCTCAGCTACTTGGGAGGCTGAGGCAGGAGACTCGCTTGAGCCCAGGAGTGGAGGTTGCTGTGAGCTGTGATGCCACAGCTCTCTACCCAGGGTGACAGCTTGAGGTTCTGTCTCAAAAAAAAAAAAAAAAAAATAGCCTGCCTGTTTTTGCTCAGTCCACAAGAAGTATGTTTTTAAATGGTTGATCAAAAAGAAAATCAAAGAATATTTCATGACAGATGAAAATTTCAGGCTTAGCGCCTGTGGCTCAAGCGGCTAAGGCACCAGCCCAGGCCCGCCAAACTACAAAGAGAGCTGCAACCAAAAAATAGCAGGGCGTTGTGGCAGGTGCCTGTAGTTCCAGCTACTTGGGAGGCAGAGGCAGGAAAATCACTTGAGCCCAGGAGTTGGGGGTTGCTGTGAGCTGTGATGTCACAGCACTTTATCCAGGGTGACAGCTTGAGACTCTGTCTCAAAAAAAAAAAAAAGAAAATTTCATTCTCTTTAATAAAATTTTACTTGAACACAGCCACACTTCTCCTTTTACATATTATTTATGGCTGCCTCTGTGTCACAATGGCAGGGCTGAGTAGCTAGCTGTACCAGAGACTTTGTGCCTACAAAGCCTAACTCTTTACTATCTGACCACTTACATAAAAAGTTTGCCAACGTTCATGGATGAAAGACTTAATATTGTTAACATGGCAATACTCTCTAAGTTAATTCACAGCTTCAACAAGGTCCCTATCAGAATTCAACCTGACTTCTCTGTAGAAATTGACAAGTTTATCCTACAATTCATATAGAAATGCAAGGAACCAAAAAGATAATGCACAGCCTCAATCTTGAAAAAGAACAAAGTTGGAGAACTCACACTGCATGAAATGAAACTGGGATACAAACTTCAGTAATCAAGACTGTACAGTATTGGCATAGAATAGACATGCAGACCAATGGGACAGAATTCAGAGTTCAGAAATAAATCTAAACTTTTATGGACAATTCATTCTCAACAAGAGTATAAGACAACAATGGGGGGAAAAATAGTCTCTTCAACAAATAATGCTGAGACAAGTGGATATCCAAATGTAAAGGAATGAAGTTGGACCTCTATCTCAACCATATACAAAAATTAACTCAAGATGGATCAGGCCTAAATGCAAGAAGTAAAATTCTAAAATTCTTAGAAGGAAATATAGGAGTAAATCTTTGTAACTTTGGATTAGGTAATGGTTTCTTAGATATGACATCTAAAGCACAGCAACCAAAGACAGAATAGATAACCATCAAAATCAAAATTTAAAACTTTTGTGCTGGGCGCTGCCTGTTGCACAGTGTGTAGGGTGCCAGCCTCATATACTGAGGGTGGAAGGTTCGAACCCGGCACCAGCCAAACTGCAACAAAAAATAGCTGGGTGTTGTGGTGGGCGCCTGTAGTCCCAGCTACTTGGGAGGCTGAGGCAAGAGAATTGCTTAAGCCCAGGAGATGGAGGTTGCTGTGAGCTGTGATGCCACATCACTCTACTGAGGGCGATAAAGTTAAGACTTTGTCTCTTAAAAAAAAAAATTTAGGGCAGCACCTGTGGCTAAAAGGAGTAGGGTGCCAGCCCCATATGCTGGAGGTGGCGGGTTCAAACACAGCTCTGGCCAAAAATTGCACAAAATAAAAAATAAAAACTTCGGTGTTTCAGGGTAGCACCCATAGCTCAGTAGATAAGGCACCAGCTACATACACTAAAGCTGGTGGGTTCAAACCCAGCCCAGGCCAGCTAAACAACAATGATAATTGCAACAAAAAAATAGCCAGGCATCGTGGTGGGTGCCTGTAGTCCCAGCTACTTAGGAGGGTGAGACAAGAGAATCACTTGAGCCCAAGAGTTTGAGGTTGCTGTGAGCTGTGACACCACAGCACTCTACCCAGGGCGACAGCCTGAGAGTCTGTCTCAAAAAAAAAAAAAAAAAAAAAAAATTCTGTGCTTCAAAGGACACACTGTCAGGAAAGTGAAAAAATAATCCACAGAAAGGGAGAAAATTTCTGCACATCATATGATAATAATCTAGTATCCAGAATACACAAAGAACTGTTACAATTCAACAATAAAAATACAAATAACTAAAAACTGGTAAAGAATGAGGACAATGGGTGTCTTGTGCTTATACTCGTAACCCTACCACTGTAGGAGGCCCAGGTGGGAGGATCTCTTGAGGTGAGGAATGGGAGACCAGCCTGAGCAAAAAAAGTAAGACCCCAGTCAACACAAAAAATAGAAAAATTAGCCAGGCATAGTGGTCCAATGCATGCAGTCCCACTACTGGGAGGTTGAGGCAGGAGGATCGCTTGAGCCCAGAAGTTTCAGGTTCCAATGAGCTATGATGATGCCACAGCACTCTAGACAGAGCAGGAGAGTAAGATTCTGCCTCAAAAAAAAAAAAAAAACAAGAGGACAAGAGCTTATAAGCTAAGTGTAAGAAAAATCCTGGGTCCCTTATTGCTGAACTTCTTCAGACTCATTTTTGTCTTCTAATAAACTCTTTTTTTTTTTTTTGAGACAGAGCCTCAAGCTGTCCCCCTGGGTAGAGTGCCATAGCATCACAGCTCACAGCAACCTCCAACTCCTGGGCTCAAG
>NW_003852593.1:1876924-1880970 GCF_000181295.1 Otolemur garnettii | reverse complement strand
GTTGCAGCCATCATTGTTGTTTGGTGGGCCCAGGCTGGATTCAAACCCGCCACCTTAGGTGTATGTGGCTGGCGCCTTAGCCACTTGAGCCACAGGCACCGAGCCTTCTAATAAACTCTTAACCTATTTAAGCTATTCTAACAGGATTTTCTGTTATTTGCAGCTGAATACAATCCTAACTAATAACACCAACTACTGCTAAATTACACTATGCTTAGCAGAGATCAACAAATACTGTCGGTTCTACCCTAGAAATCCAATCATTCCTCACCTTGCCCACTGCCAAAACGCTAACAGAATCCACTATCCTCTCATCTCAGCAGTACAACAGCTTCCTAACAGGTTTCCTGGTTTCTGCCATATTCCACTTCACTATTTTGAGAGTTATTTTTAGATTTTTTTTTTAAAGATGAAGTCTTGCTCTGTCACCCAGCCTGGAGTACACTGATGGGATCACAGCTCATGGCAGCTTCAAACACTGGGCTCAAGCAATCTCCTACCTCAGCCTCCCAAATAGGTGGCATTACAGGCATGTACCATAAGACCTAGCCAAAGTTCATGTTAAAATGGAATTTACATCATGCTACTTCTCTGCTTTAACCTTCCAATGACATTCCATCTCCCTCACATAAATGCCAATGTCTGTATGCTACCTTCAAGGCAAGCAGTGTTGATCTGACTTGGCATTCCCTTGACCTCTCTGACCTTGTCTCTTACTACAAGTCTTCCCCTCAATTCACACATCCAAAATGATATCCTTGCAAACAAGGGACTTTGTACCTGTTCTCTTTGCCTGAACACCCCATCTCTATACACCCTCATGCTAGACCCTTACTCTCTTCAGGTTTTATCAAAAGCTATCATTTCAGCGACTCTTCCCTGGACACCTATCTAAAATGTCAACAATTATTAACCCTGACATATTCTAGTCCCCTTATCTGCTTAGCTGTTCCTCCTTCACCTATTTTAAAGTTTACATACACAGCACTCACCTCCTTTACTTAATAACGTACTATATATTTTACTTATCTTGCTTAGTGTTTGTGTCCCTCACGAGGATAAAAGCTTCATGAGGGTATAACTTTGTTCACTGCTGAGCCCTGAACCTGGAACAGTGCCAGGCACAAAGTAGGTGTTCAGTAAATATTCAATGATGAATAAATAGTTACAAGTCAGATAATACCAGTGCACTCTAGCCCCAGGTTGACAGAAAAACCCTGCTCAAAAAAAAAAAAAAAAAAAAAATCAAGAAAAACAAGTTAGGAATCTGAATCTGAAGGAGAGAAAGCAGATAAAGGTAAACATCAACTGCCTCACAGTTGACCCCTTCCAGGCATGCCAGTCTCACTGAGACTGTGGCCAACCCCACACAGACTGACAGTTGAAAAGAACTCGGTCCCTCATGCCTAAAGTGAACCCCATGGACACCACAGTTGCACACAAGAGCCATAAAAACAGAACAGATACTTTCTAAACTGTCTTGGCCAATCTTACTTTGGGAAGAGCACTTTTCAGTTGAAGCAAATGAAGAATAACGCCAAGATTCAAACTTGCGAGCAGTGAGTTACACAAAATTAATGAATACCTGCTTTCTCAACAGCAAAATACATAGACATATATGCATGAACTTTATTTAAAATAACTACAATTGAGGCAGCGCCGTAGTTCAGTGGGTAGGGCACAGACACATACACCCAGGCTGGCGGGTTTGGGCCTGGGTGCCTATAGTTCAGCTACTTGGGAGGCTGAGGCAGGAGAATCATTTAAGCCCAAGAGTTGGAGGTTGCTGTAAGCTGAGACGCCATGGCACTCTACTAAGGGCAACACAGTGAGACTCTGTCTCAAAAAAAATAACATAACTACAATTGGGCGGCGCCTGTGGCTCAGTGGGTAGGGAGCTGGCCCCATATACCGAGGGTGGTGGGTTCAAACCGAGCCCCAGCCAAACTGCAACAAAAAAATAGCCAGGTGTTGTGGCAGGTGCCTGTAGTCCCAGCTACTCAGTAGACTGATACAAGAAAATCGCCTACGCCCAGTAGTTGGAGGTTGCTGTGAGCTGTGTGACGCCACAGCACTCTACCAAGGGCGACAAAATGAGACTCTGTCTCTACAAAAAAATAAAAATAACTACAATAAAGCCTAATGCAGTTGATTTTAGAGGATGCCAAGAATCTTTAAAAGTTACTAAACTGTTACTGTTTTAAAATAATCTTAAATCTATCTTAATATAGGCGTAGATTATATCTGAAAAGACACATGAGGAAGTATAACAGTGCTGCTTCAGGAGACAAAGTTAGGTACTGAGAAGGGAGAGCTAAGAGGGAGATATTTTAGTTATCATTAGGCTTTTGAAATTTTGAAATTGTGTCATGTTAATATATTTCTTAAGCAAAAATAATACATTAAAATTTTAAAATAAGGTCCTCATGCACTACCTTAAAGTAATGAAACAAAACCTATTTACTTTGTCAAGACTGCAAAGAAAATTTCGATACTCATATTCTGAAGATAAGCAAATTCAAATTATGTCAAAGGAGCATAAGGAAGAAAGGGCAAACGTTTAGAATGATTAAGTGTCTGACGCTGCCCAACAGTAACATCTTCCTTCTCACCCAGAGCCTTGCTTAGTGTTTTCACAGGAAACAGCAATGTGTGAACTTCTATGACACCCACCTCCTGGAGAGACATTGTTAACAAAACTCTGGAATGATTAGCATGTACCTGAAGCAGAGGTATGTCAAATTGTTTAAAAACTCCTCCAAGTATCCAACAGGTTTTTCACCTTCTATAAGAAAAACTGATTCTAAGTTTTATTCTAACAAAGAAGCCATTATTTCCCCTCAAATCCTCATTTCCTAATAAAACTCTCAGGACAAAGCAAGGATCATAACCGAAACAAAACAAGACACGTGACTAAAAATGAATCAGTCTTAACACACTAAGATTCTTTGAGGGGCTGCTTTCTAAAAACTGTCCTAATCAAAGGCCATGCATACACATCCAGACCATGAGTGAAAGGCCCGCCCAGCAGAGCACTCCTGACCTCCGCTCAGCACTCGGCACACAAAGATTTTCAGGGAAAGCCCTGGGGCCTGCTAAAAGATGTGATTAGCATCTCTTTTTCTGTTTCAAAAACTCTCCCAAGCACAAGGCAGCAGAGACCGCACCTTCCAAAAACTAACCGATGCCTCAATGAAGCAAACAGAAGCGCTTTTACACACCTGAGATGTCCGTGGAGCCTGCAGACACCCCAAGTTCCAACAAGCTCGACGTCAATACTGGTAAAAAGTACAGCTCATTTACCCTCATGCCCGCAAGAAACTCTGGTCACCTCTTACTAACATTCGAGTCAACGTAATTATTTCTCACTTGTCAATACTCTCCATCTAAGCAGCTCACCAGCTCACTGCTTACTTGACAACCAACCCACAACTCACTCAAATTCCTGCAGACCAATTTCAGCTCACCAGTCGCAGGGAATGCTTCAGATTTGGTTACTGCCACTTCCATCTCTAACTACATGACATGCCCTGAGAATGCAGGAAGAAAGTGCCACTCGGCGAAAGAACTCTCCCATTGGCCGCGTCCTCACTCCCGCCCCGCCAGCCGCTCCCGCCGCGGCGTCCTAAACGCATTATGTCATCCCTAGCCCGCATCTCCCCGCTCCCGTCCCGCCTCCTCCCTCCCGGGCAGGGCCCCGGGACGCGCCGCGGCTCCAAGTTCTCCGACAGTTAAGAGCACCTCCCGCCTTGGCGTCTCCCCAACTCTTCGCACCCCGCGGCGACAGGGCCAGGGCTGTGCCTCCCGGCGCTGAGCTGGGGACAGGACCGAAACCCAGGCGACTGGCTGCCGTTAGCTGGGGGAGGTCGCCGCGGGCAGGGACGAGTGTCCCCTCCCGGGCTTGGGGGTGCGGGGTGACCCCGTGGCCGCGGAACCCAGGACTCGCGTCGCCGCCGCCCCCGCCATCGCTGGAGACCCCCCCCCCGGCGAGGAGCTGCAGCAAGCCCGGACTCACGGTCGGTGCAGCGGCTCCTCGGACACCGCCG
>NW_003852593.1:1851553-1876823 GCF_000181295.1 Otolemur garnettii | reverse complement strand
CTGCTGCTGCTGCTGAAAAGACTTGAGAGACTCAAAGGCCTTCATCAGCTTCTCCAGGGTCGCCATGGCTGCCTCCTGCCCCGCGGGGCGTCCCCAAAGTCCTCGAGCCGGCTGGCTGCGCCGCTCAGCAGCGCGGCAATGAATGGGGCTCGCGGCCGCAGACGGCAGCGGAACCTAGGCGCCCGGCCATCTTAGACAGGCCCGGCAGCCCCCGCGGCGCCGTGCGTCCCGCGACGCTGCGCGTTGGAGGCGGGGCCACGTCGGGTCGGCAGGATTGACAGGCCAAGGTAGCGGCTCTGCCAGTGGCCAACCTAGGCGCCGGCCCGCCCCTCCTTACTTAGTCCCACAGAGCCCCCGCAGCCGCTGAGATCGCGGTGCTTCTCTCTGGTGTAGGCGCGGGGCTCCAGCGGGGCGGTTAAGGGGCGGGGCCGGGCGGCGAGGGGAGGGGCGGGCTGATGGGGGCGGGGCCAGGGAGTGGGGGGGCGGGGCCAGGGAGTGGAGGGGCGGGAGCCCAGGAGGGGTGCAGCAACTGGACCCAGAGGGGCCTGAGCCGGACAGGGAGGGGTGCAGGAGAGGGCAGTGGGGAGGGGGTGGTCAGAGAGACTGTGACCGGGAAGACTGGGGCAGACCGGAGCCCCCACACGAAGTCGGAAGTCGAAGGGGAGCAGCCGCCGTAGGCGGAGTCTTGGAGCTGTAGATGCTGCTCGTTTGCTCACCAGCCTGGCGGGGGCTTAGGTGAGGGTCTCACCCACACAGCCCCACAGGGAGCATATAGGGGGGCGCCGGAGGAGAGAGGACGTGAGTGAGCCCCTGCAAAAAGGTCCCTGCAGGGCGACCCTCTAGGAAGGAGGCAGGAGGATCTGGAGTAGGCTCCAGTGGTCAGTGCCTGCTTCCTTGGTGTGTCGTTAGTGCTGTGAAAAGAGCTTTGCACAGACACATCTCCCACACATCTCTCTCATAGGGGCGTGGACTCCAAGGGAGAGTGCCCTGCTCTGTCCCCTACGTGACGCCCTCAGCCAAGGTCTATGGGGACCTCCTCATGGCCAGGGACTGCAGGCTGGTGCTGACATGAGCAGCAGAGAGGGACAAGGACTGTGAGGGCACCATCTGGCCCATCAGCTCCAGCCTGCAGGAAGTGGGTGATACCGGTGGTGACAAACCTACTAAAGCCCACTGAAGGCAAGCCATACCTGCCACTCAGTCTCCTGCACTGAAGAGGTCAGGCAAAGGGAGGCCCAGCATTGTTCCCAAGGGGGAGTGTCAGAAGTCTTCCTTTCTTAGGAGGACAGCAGAGGAACAGCCTTTAATTCCCACTCCCCGGCTCGGCGCCTGTGGCTCAAGCGGCTAAGGGGCCAGCCACATACACCTAAGGTACACCTAAGGTGGCAGGTTCGAATCCCCAGCCCGGGCCCGCGAAACAACAATGATGGCTGCAACCCAAAAATGGCCAGGTGTTGTGGCGGGCGCCTGTAGTCCCAGCTACTTGGGAGGCTGAGGCAGGAGACTCGCTTGAGCCCAGGAGTTGGAGGTTGCTGTGAGCGTGATGCCATGGCACTCTACCCAGGGGGGTAGCTTGAGGCTCTGTCTCAAAAAAAAAAAAAAATTCCCACTCCCCATTGTTAATAAAGGCCCTGCCCACAGGGCAAGGCAAGTGCAGGCTCCCCTCACAGGCTTACAAGTGAGCCCAAGGCTAGAACACTTGTAAGATGGCCCCAGTGACCCCCACACTTGAGTGTATGCTGCATCTGGTGGGAGTGGGGAACCTGTGGCCTTCCTGGTCCTTAAGTGCAGTCTTTTGACTAAATCCAAACTGTGCAGAACACATCCTTTCATTAAAAAGGGTGCAGCAGGATGAAGCTTTTCTTGCCTTCTTTGGTGCTTCAAGAAGAACAATCTTGAAATGAGAAGGCCACAGATTCCCTACTCCTGGATTCAGCAAATGTGATGGAACGTCACTCCATGATCAGGTCACAAAAGGGTGTGACTTCAGTCTTGCTGGCATGCTATCACCCTCTTGGTTTGCACACTTCAATGAAGCAGGTTGCCATGCTGGAGAGACCCACGTGGTGAGGAAGTAAGGGTACCTCTGGGCAACAGTCAGTGAGAACTGAGGCTCTTAATCCCACAGCCCACAAAGAACCGAATCCTACCAAGCCAGGTGAGCATGGGTGTGGACCCTTCCCCCGTGGAGCTTTCAGGTGGAACATAGCTGGGATCTGAGTACACCTAGTCAGAGGCAGGGAGCAGAGGACCCAGACTAAGGAGCAGTCATAAGTGTGTGTTGTGGTAATTTCTAACACACCAACAGGTAAGTGTGTTAGTTTCCTTGGGCTGCTCTAAGTACCATAGACTGTGTGGCCTAAACAATTGTGTGGTCCTGGACACTAAGTTGTTGGCAGGGTTGGTGTCTTCGGAGGCCTCTCTCCTTGGGTTGCAGGCGCGTCTTCTCCCTGTGTCTTCACTCCTTGTGTCTGTCCTAATCTCTTCTTCGTATAAGGACACCACTCGTATCAGATTGCAGATTGAGGTCCACCTGAGCAGCCTCATTTTACCTTAATTACCTCTGTAAAGAACCTGTCTCCAAATGTAGTCACATTCTGAGGTTCTGGGGGCAAAAGCTCAACATGAATCTTGAGAGGATATAACTCATCCTGTATGATAAGTAATATGGTTGCATCCTGACAGCGGTGCTGACCTTGTTTTTTTTCTTTTTTCTTACTCTGTCACCCACACTGGAGTGCAGTAATATCATCGTAGCTCACTACAGCCTCAAACTTGTGGTTTCAAGCCATTCTCCCTCATCAGGCTCTTAAGTAGCTGGGACTACAAGCACACACCACCATGCCTGGATAATTTTTCTATTTATTATAGAAAGACAGAGTCTCACTATGTTGCCTAGGCTGGTCTCAAACTCCTGACCTCAAGTGATCCTCCACCTCAGCCTCCCGAAGTGCTCGGATTATATGTGTGCACCATCACACCAGCCTGACCCTCCTCTCTAGTAATAATACTTTGATTTTTGTTTTTGTTTTTCAGGAGTCACAACAGTAGAAAGATCTTAATTTTTATATGAGCAATTTGCCACTTACCTAGAAGACTACATTTTCCGTCTTCCATTAAGTTAGCTATGGTGATGCGACTAAGTAAGTTCTGGCCAATGAGATGCTAGCAGAGGTAACAAATGTTACCTCTAAAAAGTCTGTCTAAGAGAAAGAGGCACTGGCTTAGCACGTATAGCTCAGTCGCTAGGGCGCCAGCCACATACACCAGGGCTGGTGGGTTTGAACCCAGCCCAGGTCTGCCAAACAACAATGACAACTACAACCAAAAAAAAAAAAAGGGTGGCGCCTGTGGCTCAGTGGGTAGGGTGCCGGCCCCATATACCTAGGGTGGTGGGTTCAAACCCAGTCCCAGCCAAACTGCAACAAAAAAATAGCCAGACATTGTGGCAGGTGCCTATAGTCCCAGCTACTTGGGAGGCTGAGGCAAGCGAATCGCCTAAGCCCAGGAATTGGAGGTTGCTGTGAGCTGTGTGATGTCTCAGTGCTCTACCATGGGCAGTAAAGTGAAACTCTATCTCTACAAAAAAAAAAATAGCAGGGTGTTATGGCAGGCACCTATAGTCCCAGCTACTTGAGAGACTGAGGCAAGAGAATCTCTTAAACACAAGAGTTTGAGGTTGCTGTGAGCTGTGACACCAGGGCACTCTACCAAGGGCGACATAGTGAAACTCTGTCTCAAAAAAAAGGGGAGCACCGTCTACCTGCTACTTGGAAAGGGATGTGTTGGTTGGTGCTTGAGCAGCCATTCTGGGGCATGAGGATAAAAGCCACATCCGCTGTTGAAGGAGCCAGGAGGAATAGGGGCCCACATGACTGTATGGAACTATCATTTCAGCCTGGCCTGACCATCTGTGGGCTTCTTTCATCTGTAATGAGTAATACACTTCTTTTTTTTTTCTTTTTTTATCTGAACCATGGTGACTTGGGGTTGTTCCATGCTTCTAAACCAAATTCTAACCAGTCCAAGATGTTTATGGGTCACTGGGACCACATATGGCCACAACAGATCATGACTGCCTTGGCCATACTTAGAAGAAACTCTATAGTTCTGGCAAGAAAACTAATAAGAAAGACTTTTAGAGTTCAGGGAAAAGTTTGACATAGTCCCAAGATGAGCACAGTGGGTAACTGGGCATCCTGTCTCCAAAGCCTTAAAAATGGGTAAGTCCCTGAGCAGCAAAGACACCCAGTAATTTATCCTCTGAAAAGAACCAGGAAACAACAGCAATGTTTAGGGCAAAAAAAAAAAAAGGAAAAATATAAATTCTGGGCAGAAAGAGATTAGTTATGATTTAATAAGAAAAAAAAGGAGATTAAACAAGTCATAATATAACCACACTGGTCATTAGAATCCTGTCCTAGGCAATTGTTTGTGACTCAGGAGGTTTACATGCAGATGACTACTGCGGAGAGTGTGATCGCACCCCCACTCTTTTTTAAGAAAGGTAAAATAGACAAATACATAGAAAAAAGATAGAGATATGGTCATCGAGTTGTAACAGTGACCTTCTCTGGGCATGGAAAGTAAGGCTGATTTATAGCTTAATACTGGTGCTTTCCTGTATTTTTCAGATTTTCAGCAGTAAACATGCACTATGCAGGGGAAATTTTTTTTTTTTTTTTTTGAGACAGAGCTTCAACTATGTCACCCTTGATAGAGTGCTGTGACGTCACAGCTCACAGCAACCTCAGACTCCTTGGGCTTAAGCAATTCTCTTGCCTCAGCCTCCCAAATTGCTGGGACTACAGGCACCTACCACAACACCTGGCTATTTTTTGTTGCAGTTGTCATTGTTGTTTAGCTGGCCCAGGCCAGGTTTGAATCTGCCAGCCTCTGTGTATGTGGCTGGCACTGTAACCACTGTGCTACAGGTGCCAAGCCTGGAGAAATTTCTTTAATGAAAGACTAGGTATGCATGGTGTTAAGTAGTTAGTTAGGAATAGCTAGCCTGGGAAGGAAGACAGGGCAGGGCCCCAGGCCTCCATCTTGGTGCCACCTACCTTAATTATGTCCAAGTGATTGTGAACAAGTGTTTTTTCACACAGAGGGAGAAAGGACTACCCTACCACTGTACCAATCTGAACTGCATTTGGCAAATACCCAGGGAGAACTCACTGAACGTCTCTGCCAGGGTGTCTGAACTGCATTTGGCAAATACCCAGGGAGAACTCACTGAACCTCTCTGCCAGGGTATTTGAGATCCCTATCTTCCTGCCTGCCTGTCCTTTTCCACGTCTTTCAAGGCAACACTCATACTGAGAAGACACGTTTTTAAAAGACAGAAAGCTTTTGCATGACTGGCCCCTTCTCCCCTCTGATTACTACTCAGGTGTCTCCTCTGACAAGAAGCTGCCCTGATGTGTCCCCACTGCACGTGCTTTCCTTCCAGTGTAGGACCCGGGTCTCCTGGCGTGCCCTGTGATACCGATTATTGTGTTTCTGAGCTTGCTCTTGTCTGACCCTCTCCTGAAAGTCGTCTGGTCTCCAGTGCAGTGCAGTGTCCTTTGCACAATGACAGGAACAGGTCTGTTCTATTGCTGCACTGTGAGAGCACAGGGAAGCTCGGATGCATGGATTAGTTCAAAGCCCTGTTGTGGCAACTGCTGTCAGCCTGATCCCCAGGTAGAGTTAGCTTTCATCTTGTACCATTATAGGTTAAGATTCTCAAATCCAAAATCCAGAACACTACAAAATTCGAAAATGTTTTGAGGCCAACCTGACACTCAAAGGAAACACTCACTGGAGGTTTTTGGATTATGGATTTGGGGATTTGGGTTACTCAACCAGTAAATATAATGCAAATATTCCCAAATCAGAAAAAATTCCAAAACACTTCTGGTCCTAGATATTTTAGATAAGCATTACTCAACTTGTACAGAACTTTTAACCTAATTGTCTCATGGTTTCAGATCTATTTCTGGTGGCCTCAAATTACTTTTTAGAAGTAAGCAAGGTTCACATAAAAACTAATTGCTAGACATGTGGACACAAAATCAAATACTTACCAAAATCATAAAAACAAAGTCCATTTCTATCTATCTGCCTTGTCTCTACGTACTGGTTAGCTGCTATTTTATTAAATCCAACACCTTTTGTTAATACTATGTGCCAGGTGCTAGGAATATAAATGAGATCCCTGTACCCCGCCCAGTGAATGAGGAAAGCTGTAAGCAACTGTCACAGATACCTGCAGTCCCAGAACTCTGGGAGAATTGATTGACCTCAGGAGCTCAAGACACACTGAGCAAGAGTGAGACTCAGGAAGTTGAGGCAGGAGGATCACTTGAGTCCGGGAGTTCAAGGTGCTGTGAGGGGTGATGACGCCACTGCATTCTGTCTACTGAGGGCCACAGATCAAGGCCCTGCTCAGAAACAAACAACACCTCCAGATGAAGAGACACAGGCCGAGGTTTGTCCTTGTGGAGTTGGGTTGCACCACCACCCTTTAGGAGTCTCTGCGTATCATCTAGAAGCTCCTTCAACCCAGCCTTTGTGGGTTCTGTGGAAGAAGCTTATTACAGAGCTACACTTGGGTAAGTCACTGGCCATTGGTGACTGACTTTATACCTTTAGCCCCTCTCCCTCCCCAACCCTTCTGCCTTGGTCTTTCTGGTGACCAGCCCCTGTCCAGGAGCTGTCTAGGGGCTGCCAGCCACCAGTCAACTCATTAGTACATAAAACACATTTCTCCCTTTGAAGATTCTAAGAATTTTATTTTTTATTTCTTTATTTTTTTTGAGACAGGGCCTTAAGCTGTCCCCCTGGGTAGAGTGCTGTGGCATCACAGCTCACGGCAACCTCCAACTCCTGGGCTCAAGCGATTCTCCTGCTTCTGCCTCCCAAGTAGCTGGGACTACAGGTACCCACCACAATGCCCGGCTATTTTTTGGTTGCAGCCATCGTCGTTTGGCGGGTCCAGGCTGGATTCGAACCCACCAGCTCAGGTGTATGTGGCTGGCACCGTAGCCACTTGAACCACAGGCACCAAGCTGATTCTAAGGATTTTAAAAGTGATGTGCCATGAAAGGCAGGAAAACCGAATGTATATTTGACAATATGGCCTCAAATGACATGGCAAGAAATAAAATACAACATAAGTTTTATGGAAAGAATAAACTATTGGGCTCGGCGCCTGTGGCTCAAGGGGCTAAGGCGCCAGCCACATACACCTAAGGTGGAGGGTTTGAATCCAGCCCGGACCCGCCAAACAACAATGATGGCTGCAACCAAAAAATAGCCAGGCAATGTGGAGGGCGCCTGTGGTCCCAGCTACTTGGGAGGCGGAGGCAGGAGACTCGCTTGAGCCCAGGAGTTGGCGGTTGCTGTGAGCTGTGATGTCACGGCACTCTACCCAGGGTGACAGCTTGAGGCTCTGTCTCAAAAAAAAAAGAATAAACTATTGATAGGGATAGTGGCTGATATTAAAGCTGAATTTTTCTTTGTGTACTTTCTTATTTTTTATTTTTGTTATTACTATTTTTTTGAGACAGAGCCTCAAGCTATCACCCTGTATAGAGGTTGTAATTGTCATTGTTTGGCAGGCCTGGGCTGGATTCAAACCTACCAGCTGTGTTGTATGTGGCTGGTGCCTTAGTCGCTTGAGCTACAGCGTCGAGCCTGTGTACCTTCTTAATTTCAAAATTCTCCTCAACATATATGCTTGCTTCTAATCAGAAAAAAAAAGATATGTTTAGTCTACTGAGTGAAAAAATTATTAGTCCGTAAAAATATTAACCTAGGCTTGTAATTTGTCTCAGTCAAGTCTCTTTTACTTGAACATGGAGAAAATCAACTCAGACTAGCTTAAGCAAAAAAAACAAACAACCCTCCACTGCCAGAGGTCCTGTTCCCCTTCTTCTGTTTCCCTCTTTTGCTCATCATGCTTATCAATCTTCCTCCCTCTCAATAAACTCTATCTTGTTGCTTAAAAAAAAAAAGAAAAAGAAAAGGGATGGTATTGGTTCCTGTAACTGAGATCCCAAGGCATGGACGAAACCCTCAGGCTTGCCCCTCTGGCTTCCTTCTCAGCCAGACGCTTTGTGCAGGAGGAAGGAGGTGGCAACCCCAAACCTCCCACGAGGCAAACCTCCCAGAGATCAGGTCCTCAGCACAGCCAGGCCCCTACACCCCCAGCAGCAGGGAGGAGCAGTTCCCTGAAAGAGATGCCAGCAAGTCCACTGCTGTGAAATTGTATCTACGCTGACAGAGGAAGGGATAGAAGGACTCAAACATGAACACATAGTGGGATAAAGATGACTTTTTCCTTCTTTTTGGAGACAGTTTCGCTCTGTCCCCCAGGCTAAAAGTACCTTGGTGTCACCCTACCTCACAGCAACCAGAAACTCTTGGGCTCAAGGGATCCTCCTGCCTCAGCCTCTTGAGTAGCTGGGACTACAGACGCCTGCCCTGATACTCAGCTAATTTTTCTATTTTTAGTAGAGATGGGGGTCTCACTCTTGCTCAGACTGGTCTCAAACTCCTGAGCTCAAAGGGGTCCTCCTGCCTCAGCCTCCCAGAGTGCTGGGACTACAGGTGTGAGCCACCACACCTGACCTGATTTTTATTTTCTTTATACTTTCCTGTAATTTTTACAGTGAGCATGTATTATTTCTCAACAATTATTAACATATTTGCTGAGCAGTTACCATGTACCACTCTGCTTAATGCTTTACAGAAACTGACCTTTTCTCGTGGTCCCCATGAGGCAGGCACTCCTGCCATCTCTGTGCTGCAGGAGAGGAGGATGCAGCAACCAGGAGAGGGGCCCAAAGACAGGCTGCAGCACCCACCTCCAGAAAGCCTTAATCTTTTATGCTATTTTGCCTCAGAAGCCAAGCAAAGCTGTTTCCATCACCCTAAAAAATAAAGGCCCAATCCCACAGGTAGCTTCCCCTTCCCCTGCCACAACAGAGGCTCCCAACCTCACAGAGACGTCCCCCAGGAGGGTTTTCCCTAAAATGCTGTCCTAGATGCTACTATGTTGACTGCAGCAGATATGTCAGATATGTCTGGAGGACTGAGTTTCATAACCACCCAATGCACTTCCTACTGCAGGAGGCA
This sequence comes from Otolemur garnettii, assembly GCF_000181295.1. Lineage (NCBI taxonomy): Eukaryota > Metazoa > Chordata > Mammalia > Primates > Galagidae > Otolemur > Otolemur garnettii. The sequence goes on along the minus strand of NW_003852593.1, from coordinate 1,867,700 downwards.
CCTCTTGGACACAGGCAACTTTGTAATAGTAGAACAGCAGAGCAGGTGACCTGTCTGCTGGAGGACATGGCCACTTGTGCTATGTGAGTTGTGCTGCTTGTGTGAAAGCGCCTCTGAGACCCGGGCTCCTGCTGCTCCATGGCTCTCACCCTCAGGCTCTTATAGTTCCTTCCTCCACACTGCTGTCTGATCGTGGTGACCCAAATAAGTGACTGACACAAAATCCCAATGGAGGTTTATTAAGCCAAAGTTGAATTTGCACCCAGGAAAAACACAAACTGCAGACAAACTGTGGTTGCTTTTTGAAAGGGAATTTGGGAGTTTTCAGTGTTTGAAGGCATACAGAAGGAAAAAGGGGGCAGAGGTGAGACAAAGGGCTTCACTCTTGTGAGTCCCAGGAGGTCTACATGTTGCCTAAGATAAGGAGATGTTAGAAGAGAAAAAAGGGGCAGTGCCTATGCTCAGTGGCTAGGGTGCCAACCACATACACCGAGGCTGGCAGGTTCAACCCAGCCCAGGCCAGCTAAACAACAACGACAACTACAACCAAAAAATAGCCAGGCATTGTTGGGGGCACCCGTAGTCCCAGCTACTTGGGAGGCTGAGGCAAGAGAATTGCTTTAGCCCAAGAGTTTGAGGTTGCTGTGAGATGTGACATAGTGAGACTCTGCCTCAAAAAAAAAAAGCAAGCAGGGTGGCGCCTGTGGCTCAAGGAGTAGGGCGCCAGCCCCATATGCCAAGGGTGGTGGGTTCAAACCCAACCCTGGCCAAAAACTACAAAAAAAGTAAAATGAAAACACCAGTTACACAGATGTCCCTGGGGTGGGGAGGGTCGGTAGGGGAGGATGACCAATCCTATCTTGTCTGTGTTCTGCACCTGTGAAGATAAACTTGCAATTCCTTATTAGTATGGATCCAACAGACTTTAGGAGCTAGATGTGGCCTATGGCCCTAACACTACAATTTTGGACTGTTTCAAGTACCACCCCCAGCACCTCTGTCCACCTGTGAAAGAAGGTGGCTCTCCCTGTCCACAGTCAGGGCTTGGCAGTCAGAGGTTTCTGAAGGCAGTGCCTTGTGATTCCTGGGGACTGTGCCCCTGGGTAGGTAACAGCCTCTCTTGGAAGCCCTCTCAGGGGAACCTTGCTGAGCCCACATTCTTTGTGAAGGTTTAGAATTTGAGGTAGGATGAGGTCCTTGCCTATGGGAGGCCAGCAAGAAACTTCCTTAATGAATGACCTGTGGGTTTAGCTCTTCCCAGATGCCTGAAGCCTTTATCCTCTCCTTTGCATAAAGAGTTGGGGGTAGCCTTGAGGCTTTTATTTTCTTGGATGTTGCTGTTAGGTTTAAAGTCTCCAAGGCTTCTGGAGACTGGCTTTGTATGTGAGTTAAGCTGCCTCCATATCTTGAATAAGGAGAAAATATGTAAGCTGACTTCTCATATAGCAGGCTACAAAAAGATACCAAGTGCAGGCTAAACCATAGAAAAAGGATGCAGGCAAGGCAAAGGCTCCCAGCCAGGGGTCCTCTCTGGTCCTTCCTTGAACGAGCCTTCACTTGTTAAATGCTCCTCTGATCTGGGGAGACCCTCACCAGAGCCAAGCCAGCCTCATCCTACCTCAAATTCTAAACCTTCACAAAGAATGTGGGCTCAGCAAGGTTCCCCTGAGAGGGCTTCCAAGAGAGGCTGTTACCTACCCAGGGGCACAGTCCCCAGGAATCACCAGGCACTGTCTTCAGAAACCTCTGACTGCCAAGCCCTGACTGTGGACAGGGAGAGCCACCTTCTTTCACAGGTGGACAGAGGTGCTGGGGGTGGTACTTGAAACAGTCCACAAAGACACAAACCTCAGAAAAGTAGGAATCCTGGTGAGGCACGAGACGCATATTCCAGCCACCAGGAGACACAGCTGGAAGGTCAATGGGCTCAGCCTTTCTGATTCCTAAAGCCCAGGATGAAGGCGGCCCAGCCTCCTTCTCTTCCTGGAACCTGGGGCACAGGGCAGGACACTGCACTACTCGTCCCCAAGCCGCTCCCCTCCTCTCTCTGGGACTTCATGCCCCAGCACACCAGATGTCTGTGCTTGGAAGTTTCTGGGCACTACAGTGGTACTCTCCGGGCTTTTCCTTTGATTCAGCTTTGGTGGAAAGGCAACCCAGGCGTTAACATGGAAGAATCTGTAAACTCCTGTGGCACGTTTTAAACTGTGATGTTTATTACAATTCAGGGCCGGGTGGGACACCTTGGGCGCTCCTTCCTGGTGCCAGGTCTGTGGCTGCAGTGGGGTCCTGGCGCATCATGGGCTCCGGGTCCTGCTCACTGTAGCCAGGGGTTAGGCAGCCCTGCAAGACAGAGCTGCCTCAGGCGCATTGCCAGCACAGGCTGTTTCTCCCTTCCTTAAATGTAGACAGAAGCTAAAAAGCTACTGAGGTGATGCTAATTAAGGCACACAAAGACCTTACATATATTCTTCTTATTCGAGATATGGAGGAAACTTAACTCACATACATAAAATATCCTCCAGGAAGTCTTGTTCCTGGCATTGACTGCTGCAAACTTAAAACAGTTCACACTGTCCATGGCTGAGTACATGAAAGCTCCCACCAGCCCCTCCACTAGGAAAGGCCGCACTATACACCTGTATCCTGTCACCTGCAAATTTGCCTGCGCAGTAGGAATGCTTCCAAGAGGGACTCACTGCACACAAAGTAGGGAGAATAATTTGGTTAGTTCTTAGAGAAATGTGGTCACCACAAGTGCCACTTTGAGAAATTCTAACCACCTGAGGCTTGCTTTTTATACAGAAAAAAAAGATGGATTAGATGTTAATAAATAGAGAACCTCTGAACAAACTCCTCAAGAATCTGCAAGGCACAAGGAAAGGCCAATCTACTGATCCAAGTGGAAAACCTCTGCTTGAGAAACATTTTTCTAAATTTAATGCTACTACAGAAAGTATCTCCAAAATACTCCATGTCCAGAAAGGAATTGGCTTTCACTGTGCAGGTGGACTGAGACAGCACTGTAAGAATCAGAAGGCGTCACCAGGCAGAATTATTTAAAAAATCAGAACATGTACAGATTTAAATAATATGTGTTGTTTGGTCATTTACAAGATGCCAATTTCTGAGCCTCGCTTAAAACACATTCCCCTTAGCACAGGACCCTGTTGTGAATGCTGCTCGGCCGCTCTGCCTGGGCACAGAACAGACTTCACGCAGCTGCAGACACCACAGGAGGACGCAGGCTGGGCTCTACACAGCTCCACATGCTCTGGAGCAATGGGGAAAGTCCTTATGTGAAGCATTGCAAAAGAAAAGAAAGTACTATGTTTCACCTCAGCAAAACATATTTTCTCTGACACATTACAGGGTTTTTTAGGTTTTTTTTTACCCCACGCCTGAAGAGTCGATAGAAGAAGCCTTTCTTTGGTTTGGAAACCCGGACAAGTTGCTTCTCTTCTATATCTGACCGAAAAGTGTCATCATTTTCACTTTCATTGATGTCCTTGAAACATCCAGACTCGATCATCTGCACATACAGATCAGTAGGACAGGGAAGGCATGGAGGGACACCGCAGGGTCAGTCAGTGTCTTTCAGCTGGTGCCTTGGAGTGCCCAGGTTCTGCTGACCCTGGCTCTCCCTTCCTGCAGGCCTATGTCCCTGGCCCTGACCTTGTCCTGGGGTGAGTGGTATGGTAAGCATAGCCCCAGAGCAGTGAACTATGTGGGCACCGTGGCTGCCACCAGCTCTGCTAAGGGACCAGGACTCAGGGGAAGCTGGCAGGCCCCCACAGGCCCAAGAGGCCACCTCCTGTCCACTTCTAGTCTGGGACTGGTGGCGGCCATACTTCTGCCCAGTTGTGGACCGGGCCCTTGCCTTGGCCTAGTTCTGTGGTCAAACTCTTGCATAGTTTTACCTCCCCCTCCACACACAGTCTTTTCCTCGTCATTGTTAGAACAGAAACCTGCTATGCTGGGAAGGGTAGTACCTCATTCTGCCAGGGGATGGAGACACACCCCGTAACAAACTGAGCATAGAAGCTGTTGTCTGTGGTGTCCAGGTAGACGCCTCTGACCGTGGAGAAATGCCCAATGTCCAAGATATCCTTACAGTACACTGCTTTGGGCTGCCAACAAGAACAGAGAGATGCCCACCTGTAAGCTGACACAGATCTGGGGTCCCACAAAATGCCGATGACATCAGTGCGTAGACACTTTGTTTCTCTGCTGAGCCCCTCATTTGAATGGTGTCCTAATTCACAGAGCGCATCCTCTAACGAGGCAGTTCTCAGCTCTTCGTCTGCCCTGAAGACCCTGCGTGCCCCGGCTCCCTGGTGCACACACGTGCGTGCTCTCTGTCTCACACACACACTCTTCCCCTCTGAGGACCACACCTTTCTCTCTTCTATAGTGGCAAAAGGATTACAAACAAGGAGGGTGGGGTGAAGCACTCTTATCAGAAGATGCAGCACAGACTGAAGAGCAGTGCAAGGGGTGGAGCCACTGCTGCACTGGCCGCTGGTGACCCCTCACCCCTGCACATCCACTCCCTGCTGGCTCATCTTACGGGGCAGGGCCAAGCCCTGGGCTCCAGGCCCACAGCCCCAGGCTGGGACAGGACCCCAGGTCCATGTTCCTCAAGCCAAGGGTCAGGCTAGTAGGCAGGGAGAGCTGAGGGGGCATCGAGGCTGGGCCTTCACCCCCGCCAGTGCAGCTGCTTTTGCATTTGGGGGGTGAAGAAACAAAAAGCACAGAGCTCCAGGGCTCATCTGCTCCTGCGAGAGGCAGCTTGCAGTTCTGGCCATCTTACCCATAGCCAGAGCCTGCATGCCACAGTTAGTGCTGTAATCAAGGCAGTGAGTTCCTGTGGGCCACCAGTTGGCTCTGAGAGTGGCTGCTGGCCATTCACACAGCTCCAAAAGGCAGAGAGCAGAAGTGAACTGGCAGAGGACAGTCCAGGGGAAGGAATCCCAATATTTCACTCCAGGTCAAAGGACCAAACTCTATGCTATCCCACAACCAGGAGACTTAATCCCACAAAGGAATCTCCGCTGTATTGATGAGAGCCCCCTGAGGACTGGCTATAGGGCTCATGTGATCTCTCAAAGGAGGACATGCACAAGTGTCTGAAGTGGGCTGGCCCAGAGCCCCTGCCCCTCAGACTCTCCCACCCTTCTTGGCAGGGTCTGCTACCTGGAGCTCGGCTGGGGTCCCTACTCAGAGGCTGCCTTCCCTGCTCCTGACCCAGCAGCACCAGGCTGAGTGGGACTGGTCCTGCACTCCCTGCTGCCCAGTGGTTTGCTCAGTTGGCTGGTCAGTTGGCCTTATTGCACATCCCTGAAGACTGGGACAGCTGCCCCAGCAGGGACATCACTATCCTTTCTCCCTGTGGCCTTAACGCCTAGAGCTATGTTTGGCAGGTAGAAGGCACTCAGAAAATACCCAACTTTGGAGAGGCAACTGTTACTGCTATAACATAAAACAAGCCTAACAAGTCCTGAACAAGCCACACATCTGAAAACACTTTGATTGTACATCCATCTTAATTCCAACCTGTTCTTCAAAATGACCTCGCTGTCCTGTGTGTAGGGCCCACCGGAAACAGACTGTGGAAGATGAGCCCAGAGCACGGTTTGTACTCACACACGCTTACCAGCCAGGGTCGACAGTCTGCGGGCACCCCAGGCCCTGACAGTGCCAGGCCTGGTATATGCACTTTGGAGACATAACCTTGTTTGGTCCCCACAGCACACTCTGGAGAGGGCACAGTGACCACTCCACAGTTCTCCGTGTAGGCCAGACACAGTCCCAGGAGCTCATAAGAAGCGAAGCCAAACAAGCATTCCACGCAGAGTGGGGAGGTGTGCCCAGGGTTGGAAGGAGAACACCAGGAGAGAGGAGAAGCCAGCCTGGAGACCAGAAGGGGGACACTGGACATGCGGGACCCTGGGGGTGGTGGGGGAGGCCCGGAGGCAGAGCTGGGGCTCCTGAGGAGGGCCGTGGTTCCAGCATTAAGGGTGGATAATGACTCCAGCCCCAGGAGCCAGAGCACTGCCGGGAAGGTCTATGCCAGCTCTGGCGGTGGTTGTGGGCAGCTGGGGGTGACCAGAGAGGGAGAAAGAACCAGCTATGACAGATAGTACAGGCCCCAGGTGATTCTGTACCTGCTTTAAAGCAACTGTGTTGCAAGGACACTATTCCTGGGGACCCTGCTGCTCTGGCAGCACACTCACATCGGGACAGAAGGGGGGATCCAGCATGTTTGCTTCCAGCCTCTTGAAGTTGATGTCCTTGAACACAGGGTGCTGCTTCACTCCAGCTGCGCCGTCACCCTTGCAGCCCAGCCGTTCTTGTGGGTTCTTGGTGAGTAACTGTGCAAGAGGCGGGCATGGGATAAAGTTTAGCTGCTGGGATAAAAATGAAGCTCAAACCCCCTCCGAAATAATAACCAGGATTAGGGATGGCAGAGAGAATATACATCCAAACAAACACTAAGACCTCAAAGCATCAACCACGCCATGTTAATTCAGATTTTATGACTTAACATGGTACTTCACAATAAATGAGGGGCTGGCTATGTTAATCCTTAAGATGCCAGGTAGAGTGCCCTGGCATCACAGCTCACAGCAATCTCCAACTCCTGGGCTCAAGCGAGTCTCCTGCCTCAGCCTCCCAAGTAGCTGGGACCACAGGCGCCCGCCACAACACCCGGCTATTTTTTGGTTGCAGCTGTCATTGTTGTTTGGTGGGCCCGAGCTGGATTTGAACCCATCAGCTCGGGTGTACGTGGCTGGCGCCTTAGCCACTTGAGCCACAGGCACCAAGCCAGTAAAATTATTTTTAATCATGTAAAAATCAGAGAATACTTTTTTTTCTGAGACAGAGTCTCACTTTGTCACCCTTGGTAGAATGCTATAGCTTCATAGCTCACAGCAACCTCAAACTCTTGGGCTCAAGAGAACCTCCTGCCTCAGCTTCCTGAGTAGCTCAAATTAAGGTGCCTGCCACAATGCCCATCTAGTTTTTCTGGTTTTAGTGGAGACAGGGGTCTTACTCTCTTGCTCAGGTTGGTCTCAAACTCCTGAACTCAGGCAATCTACTGCCTCCCAGAGTGCTAGCATTACAGGCATGAGCCACCATGCTGGCCAAAATTAGAGAATTTTTAAAGGAACTATAAACTATTGAGAATTTCAGAAATACTATTTTAATGCGAAATTATATTTAACAGAATAAATATAACATTATATTTAACAGAAACAATTTTATTTTATTATTTATTTATTTATTTATTTTTGAGGCAGAGTCTTAAGCTGTCACCCTGGGTAGAGTGCTGTGGCATCATAGCTCATAGGAACCTCCAACTCTTGGAATCAAGTGATCCTCTTGCCTTAGTTGTTCTATTTTAAGTAGAGATGGGGTCTTGCTTTTGCTCAGGCTGGTCTCAAACTCATGAGCTCAGGCAATCCACCCGTCTTGGCCTCCCAGAGTGCTAGCTGGGACTACAGGTGCCTGCCACAACACCCGGCTATTTTTTTGGTTGCAGTTGTCATTGTTGTTTAGCAGGCCCTGGGCCAGGCTCAAACCCGCCAGCCTCAGTGTATGTGTCTGGCACCCTACTCACTGAGCTACAGGCGCTGAGCCACTTGAAAGTTTTCTTACCATCAGTGACAAGTTTCAGTCTTTTTTCCAGGAAAGGCCAGTATTCTCTTTTTCTCTAAGTGTTTTCATAGTGAAGTTAGTAAGCAGTGTATTTGTGTTTGGTGACAATCAAGGTATGTATGATTGCAAATATAGAATATCTGATAATTTTGTATCAAGTAATGACTTATTTGTTTCCCCATGATACAGACACACATACACAGTGAAGATGCAATATAATTTGTCAGTAGCCAAGATAGAGGAAGAACTGAGAGTGTCTGATTTTGAAGGAAATGAGGATATTTCACTAGTTCAGACAGTGAACAAGAAGAATTCGCAGAGGTGAAATGTGAAATTTTTCATTCTGAGTGAAGAGGAAGAAGATGAGGCTGATGCAGAAGAAGAAATGAAAATATGGAGCCCAAGAGAAGACCAGGCCCAGCGCAGGTGGTGGTGCCATCGGGAATGGCATGGAACTCACAGCCGACAATCAGCTAGTGTTATGAGGACTCAACCAAGAGTACAATCGAGACTAGAACCCAAAATGCCATTGGATGCTCTCCAACAATCTATTGATAATGAAACTGTGGATGTAATTATCAAGTTCACAAACCAAACTACATGTAGTCAAAGAGTTACATAAGGACGTGGTCATTCAAAATTCTGTTGATTTTATAAAAGAAGAAATATTCACCTGTCCCCAGCCCCACCCCTGCGCCCACATTTGAATCAGCTCTGCCATTCAGCAGCCTCTGTGCCCATCCCTGTTGGTGAGATTGAGCCCATTTTTTAAGAGTTAAGTGCTTCTCCTCTCAGTAGTTAAGGACTATGTGTTGCTAAACACTTCCCATGAACCAGTTCATTTTATCTTCCCAACAATCCTATACAGCAGAAGTTAACTCTGACCCACATTTCATAAATGGGAAACTAGGGCTTAGATGAGTCAGTTGAGGCCCCCTGTGCCCTGACAGCAAAGCCAGGGCCTCTGCTCACATGCCACCCTCTTCCCTGTCGCCTCTAATGCCCAAGGATTTCTTCATCCTAAAAACCCTTAGGCCCTTGTTTCTGTCCATTTGTGACACCCTTCACATTTTTCTTTTTTTTTTTGGCCGGGGGCCAGGTTTGAACCTACCACTTTCTGGTATATGGGACTGGCACCATACTCCTTTGAGTCACAGGCACTGCCCCACATTTTGCTTTTTTTACTGGTCATTTTTATGTTTAAGGCCTGAGATCAAGCTGTGAGCTGCTTAGAGCAGGCACCATTTCTTTTTTTTTTTTTTTGAGACAGAGCCTCAAGCTGTCGCCCTGGTAGAATGCTGTGGCATCACGGCTCACAGCAACCTCCAACTCCTGGGCTCAAGCGAGTCTCCTGCCTCCACCTCCCAAGTAGCTGGGACTACAGGCGCCCACCACAACGCCTGGCTGTTTTTTTTTTTTTTTTTGGTTGTAGCCATCATTGTTGTTTGGCGGGCTCGGGCTGGATTCGAACCCGCCACCTTAGGTGTATGTGGCTGGTGCCTTAGCCACTTGAGCCACAGGCGCCGAGCCGCAGGCACCATTTCTAATAAACGTCTCTTACATTCCTATAGTCCTGTCACAGAGTCCTGTGTGGCAACTCTCAGTCAATGGCTTCAGAGTGATTGTGGCTAGCAGTTAGGCCCAAATGCTATTAAACACTGCTCATTCCAAGCAGAATGACCCAGCTAAGAGAAAAGCCAGGCTGATGCCCTAGCTCAGTGACAAGCTCCAACACCCGTTGCTTCATATACGGAAATACAAGTGGGGCACGGTGGCTCACACCTGTAATCCCAGCACTCTGGGAGGCAAGGCAGATGGATCACTTGAGAGCAGGAGTTCAAGACCAGCCTGAGCAAGAGCGAGACCCCATCTCTAAAAAGTAGCCAGGTGTTCTGGTGGGCGCCTGTAGTCCCAGCTACTTGAGAGGCTGAAGCAAGAGGATCGCTTGAGCACAAGACTTTGAGGTTGCTGTGAGCTATGACACCACAGCACTCTCCCGGGGCAAGAAAGTGAGACTCGGAAAAAAAGAAAGGGAACTCAAAGCAGTGCCTCTCCAGCCACACCCAACTCAAGGGGGTCACTGGCATGCTTCAGCCCTGGGTGACTGCAGTGCCCAGATAGTCAGTAGCCAAGATAGAGGAAGAACTGAGAGTGTCTGAGAGTGCGCGGTCACATGGCCTCATCCTCCCCAGCGCATCCACGCTCTACCCAGGTCATACCCTAGACTCTTCCCAACCAGCAAGCCTCCCTCAACCCCATTCTCCCCAACTTCCTCTGGCCAGCTCCTGGAAGTTCCCTGACCTCAACAAGCCCCGGACTGCGCTTTTTCTACAACTGATGGAACGTGCCTTTCTCTCCATCCTCAATCAAAGCCAGTTTCAATTCTATGGACCATTATTGTCTCTCCTCCACAGATGCCCTGGCTCCTGGCCAGAGTCTTGCCTCATCACCCCTGCTGAGCCAGCAGCTCCCTGCCTGCTCCCAGCCTGTGTCATCTGGTGTGGGGGCACAACACACAACCACAGCTGCCTATCTCCTGCCAAATCCACCTGACAGTCCCGGTATCTGTAGCTCAGTGGGTAGGGTACCAGCCCCATATACCAAGGGTAGTGGGTTCAAACCCGGCCCTGGCCAAACTGCAACAAAAAAATAGCCAGGCATTGTGGTGGGTGCCTGTAGTCCCAGGCACTTGGGAGGCCGAGGCAAGAGGATCACCTAAGCCCAGGAGTTGGAGGTTGCTGTGAGCTGTGATGGCACGCACTCTACCAAGAATGATAAAGTGAGACTCTGTCTCTATAAAAACAAACAAACAAACAAACAAATCCACCTGACATTCCCTAGACGCTACAAGAGAGCCTCCTCCATCCTTACCTCCCTCAGAAGCCCCACAGAGAACCTCCTCGAGTCACTTCCTCCCCCTGCACCAGTCATGTGCTGACTTCCACCCTCCCTACTTTGAGGACTTTGCCCCAGCTGGTCCTCCCTTCCCTCTGAGGTCTCTGCTTAGGCCCATGCTGCAGTCAGCCCACCCTCTTCCACACACACAGGCAAATCCTAGAGGCCCTGCCACCTCATCCTCACCTAAATCACCTGCTTGCATCCAGTCTACCCACCCTCTTCCCAGCATTCTTCTCAGAAACCTGCAATGGCTTCAGGGTCATCAGAGTAAAAGTACCACATAAGCCCTGACGATGAAGCTAGGGGCAGTTCCCGCCCTCTGTCCCACCCCATCTAAGCCCCACTGTGTCACCAGCCACCTGCCACCTCACGGCCTTGCTGCTGCAGCCAGCTCTGCCTGCAGGCTGATCCTCTCTGCCCCAGATCCTGCACTGTTCTCTCAGCCTATTAACATTACCACCTCCTCAACTCCCCTGTCCTCTGGACCACAGGTCACCCTGGCAGCCCACACCTGCCTCCTGTGTTCTGTTTCTTGTCAGTTCTCAGGGGTAGGGGGCTTTTGTTTTCCTCAATGCTGTATCCCTAGCACCTGGGACAGGGCCTGGCACATACAAGACTCTCAAAAAGAAAAATGTGTTCAAAAATAATAAATAAGGGTTTAAGGCAGCACCTGTACCTCAGTGGAGAGGGTGCCAGCCACATATACCGAGGCTGGTGGGCTCAAGCCTGGCCTGGGCCTGCTAAACAACAATGACAACTGCAACCAAGAAAGAGCCTGTTGTGGCAGGAGCCTGTAGTCCCCGCTACTTGGGAGGCTGAGGCAAGGGAATTGCTTAAGCCTAAGAGTTTGAGGTTGCTGTGAGCTATAATGCCATGGCACTCTATCCAGGGAGACATAGTGAGACTCTGTCTCAAAAAAAAAAGAATAAAATAAATAAATAAATAATGGTTTAAGACAAATAACGAAGAGAGTCTCCCTCACTGACTTAGTGTCCGGGCAGCCAGGGGCAGTGAACACAGTCCTGGCCTGAGGGCAGATGGACCCTGACTGCTCCTCACTAGTCCCAGGATGGCAGACGAGGTCTCCTTGCTGCGCACACGATGCCAGTGCTGGCCCCCTGCAGGGCCCTTAACAGAATCAAGGCACTCATCTCTGCAGCACCTGGTGCATGCAGTCCTTCTAGGTGGAGGTCTGTGGGCTGCAGGCCCTGGGCAGCTGCTGGGTGAAGAAAGAAGAAACCCTTACTATTTCAAAACACACTAAAGATGAGTCTTATGTTTCATGTCATAGAAAGCTGGTTAATGAAACAAGGCTCAGCTGTTTTCTGAAAGGTGAATGGCAGCCTTGGTACCACTTGTCCCTCTCAAGAGCATCTTTTGAGAAAGCAAACAATGAATTTGACTCTGCTTTGCCCTGATTAGTCAGATCAAACCCCGAGTCATCTCCTAGATCACTATGGACACTTTTCTCCACTGCCCTCTTTGAACCTGGATGCAGAGCCAAGGCAGGGGTGTCACCCCGAGGCAGGTCTGAGCGAGCTCCCAGCTCTCTCACCCACGGCAGGGCACAGAGCCTGGGTGGCGGCTTTAGGCAGACAGTGGCAAGCTCCTGGAGGGAGGCAGAAGTTGAGCCTCCTGACTCCCACAGCCCAACCTACCATTCTGCAGATGGATCTGGTAGCTTCTGAGAACTTCTCAGAATATTCCTCAGTGTCCTTCCTGACTCTCCGATCGACCTCCTCTCGCCGGACTTTCTCCTTCAATTTTCTGAATGGTGTATGTCCCTGAATCATTTCATATATAAGACAGCCAAGTCCCCACCAGTCAGGACTAAATGTGTAGTGTTCATTGTTGATAACTTCAGGGGCTATATGACAAATAAAGTAAATTTAAATTAAATAACATTTTGGTTTTAAATTTTCTTGGTATTAGTTCCAAATAATACATTATAAATTCAGTATTTGTTACAACACAGATGAACCTTAAAAATATCATGTTCACTCCAGACACAAAGAACCGAATATTGTGATTCTATTGACAAGAAAAGAATAGAAAGTCCACAGAGCCAGGATGTCAGTTAGAGGCTGTCAGGGTGAGGGATGGGCGATGGCTAATAAGTCTGGGCTTTCTTTTCTCAGGTGATAAAAATGCTATGAAATTAGACAGTGGTGATGGTTGTACAAACTCTGTAAATATTCAAAAATCCACTGAATTAAACACTTTAAACTGGTGGCCTTTGTGGTATGTAAATTATATTTATTATATAAAAATAAAAGTGTTATTTTTTTAAATGTTTATCCGGGACGAACTGGATCTCCACAGAGTGACATTAACCTGGGAGACAGTAGTCCAGGGAAGACCCCACTCCAGGAAGTGCTCCCTCTAAACGCAGAGCCATGCCCACGGTGCCCCCAGTGCATTGCCGTCTTTTCCTATGTCAGTCAAGACCCCCAGAAGCTGGGGGCAGCAGAAATGACCAGGCATGGGGTCTTCCTGCAGGACTCCTTCTAGCCCTCCCTCAGAGGCTGCTCCTGGGGCTCAGCCTGGTGCTGCCCTTGGACCTTTGGAATATACTGAGCAGGATGGTTTCTCGAGGAGTCTGCAAGGCTGCTGTGCACAGGGCAGACACTGGCAGTGTGGGTGACCTGTGGCCTCATCCTGATTCTGCCCTCTCCTAGCTGAGTGACCTCAGAACTTAGAGCTTCACTCTTCATCTGTAAAAAGAGGGGGACAGACTAGAGGGCTCCTCAGTTTCCAACTCCGCCTGGTTATAGACTTCCAAACCCCACTCTACCATAGACCAGTATGGTCAAACGGAGCTTTAGGTCCATTGGCATTAAGATTTCCCCATGTTCTGAGGCCCTCAGGCATCCAGACAGAAAGGACAAGGACCACCCAAATGCTCCCTCACGTACCCATGTAGCCAATTGTTCCAACGCGTCCTCGAACCGAATGTCCTTCTGGTATCTCCACGGCTAAGCCAAGGTCTGAAATCCGGATGTGTCCTTTGTATGTTCAAACACATCACACAGGTCACAGGACACACAATGACATTTTAACAACAGTGAAAACTGGGAAAAAATAACTACTGTGGGTAGAAAAATAGCATTTTAGGCTTGGTGAGCATACACCAGAGCTGGTGAGTTTGAATCCAGTCTGGGCCTGGCAAACAACAATGACAACTACAACCAAAAAATAGTGTTGTGGAGGGCGCCTGTAGTTCCAGCTACTTGGGAGGCTGAGGCAAGAGAATCGCTTAAACCCAAGAGTTTGAGGTTGCTGTGAGTTATGACACCACAGCACTCTACTGAGGGTGACGTAGTGAGACTCTGTCTCAAAAAAAGAAAGAAAGAAAGAAAAATAGCATTTTATACTCTGGAACACTTCTATGTCAAAGTGCACTTAACTTTTTCACATTTAACAAAACTGCACACAGGGCATCCCATCTCACTGATAGCAGAAAATTAGATGTATGTCTGGCTAGATCGCAGGGAGCCCTTTCATCACAGACAACCAAGCAGTGAAACAGAGCATTGTATTTATTATTTTCGTATAAACACCAGATATGTAAATAAGCATACTCTGTCAGGACCAATAGGCTTATCCAGGAGGCCTGCTGTGCATAAATGATAAAGGAGTTTTCTCTGGAGAACAAATGGTAATTGAGACCAAGAAATAATATAATCAAGGTATTTCCCTCAAAGAATTATAGTATGTATTAATGCCTTCTTCTATCTAGGAGTATTTAAATATTTGTTGAACTACTATGAAAACAGCAAATTACCGAAAACATTCCTTTGAGAGTATGGAAAGACAAGACACTCTGGAAGCAGATTCATATTCACTCCAAGTCCCCCCAGCTTCTACCATATACCTGGCATATAGTAGTGCTCAATAAATATTTATTTTGGCTTGGCGCCTATGGCTCAAGTGGCTAAGGCGCCAGCCACATACACCTAAGGTGGTGGGTTCGAATCCAGCCCGGGCCCGCCAAACAACAATAATGGCTGCAACCAAAAAACTTTTGTAGTCTCAGCTACTCAGATTGAGGTAGGAAGATTGCTTGACCCCAGGAGTTCAAGGCCAACCTGGGCAACATAGTAAGAACCCCGTATCAGGGCGGCACCTGTGGCTCAAGGAGTAGGGCGCCAGTCTCATATGCCAAGGGTGGTGGGTTCAAACCCAGCCCTGGCCAAAAAACTGCAAAAAATAAAATTAAATTACATTTAAAAAAAAAAAAAAAAGAACCCCGTATCAAAAAAGAAAGAAAGAAAGAAAAATAAATAAATATTTATTTATTTATTTTAAAAAATGAATGAATAACCAATAAATATTTACTGAACACTAAAAGTATAACTTTTTTTTTTGAGATAGAATCTCACTATGTTGCCCTCCATAGAGTGCCATAGCATCACAGCTCACAGCAATCTCAAGCTCTTGGGCACAAGTGATTATCTTGCCTCAGTCTCCCAAGTAGCTGGGACTACAGGCGCCAGCCACAACACCTGGCTATTTTCTTGTTGCAATTGTCCTTGTTGTTTAGCAGGCCTGGGCTGGGTTCGAACACGCAAGCCTCACTGCATGTGGCTGGTGCCCTATCCCTTGAGCTACAGGCACCACTCAGTGACCACTGAGGTCACTTTAAAACAGCCTCCATTGTGCTTCCAACAGAAAAATCAACCTGTGGCCTAGCTGGCTCCCAGAGAGGCCCACTGAGGGAAGCAGGCCATGGCGCTGAACTACCAATTCCCACCTAGCAAACTGACAAAACTAAAATTTGAGGATGTGGTCTCTGGCAAAGCTGTAGGGAAACAGGCAGGAATTCAGACTATGACAACAGCCCAGTGGGGTTTGGCAGGGGTTTGGCAGCATCTGGCAACCCTGCGTGGGGACATCCCCCTCCAGGAATCTGTCGGAAGATCACTAGAAGAAACAGGAGATGGTGTAAGCACAGGGCTGCTTGCTATGGCGCCAGCTGAAAGAGGGAAAAAGTGAAACAACCCAGGCTCGGTGAGGACTGAGCACACACAGCAGGCTTACCTGCGGGCAGCTGCAGCAGAGATAGGAGAGAACTCCACCGAGTGTGGTAACGAAATCTCTGTTATATACTAAGTGGAAAAGTGAATCGGAGGCAGGGCATGGTGGTTCATGCCTGTAAACCCAGCACTTTGGGAGGCTACAGTGGGAAGACTGTTTGAGCCTAGGAGTTTGAAAATAGCCTGGCAACATGATGAGACCCCATCTCTACAAAAATTTGTAAACAGCTAGTCAGGCATGGTGACTCACTTTTGTAGTCTCAGCTACTCAGATTGAGGTGGGAAGAGTGCTTGACCCCAGGAGTTCAAGGCCAACCTGGGCAACATAGTAAGAACCCCGTATCAAAAAAGAAAGAAAGAAAGAAAAGAAAGGAATGAGGAACAGCTCTTATAACTACACATATATTGTTTATAAGTGAAAGAATTTTTTTTTCTTTTTTTTTTATTGAACGGTAACTATGTACATTAATGCACTTCTGGGGTACAGTGTGGGGTTTTCACATGCAATCTGAAATACTTCCATCAACTGGTCAACACAGCCTTCATGTCAT
>NW_003852593.1:1845540-1850242 GCF_000181295.1 Otolemur garnettii | reverse complement strand
TGTAGTATAGTCTGAGGTCTGGTAGCGTGATTCCTCCTGCTTTGTTTTTATTCCTGAGTAATGTCTTGGCTATTCGAGGTTTTTTCTGATTCAAGTGAAAGAATTTTTAAAATGAGCTAAAATGATTAGTTGTAGGTCAAGAGAGATGGAATCTAGACATCTCTGAACATGCTCAGTTCTTCCAGTTTTCTCTTTGGAACCACACAAATGTTCCACATGATCATAAAATTTAAAAAATTGGATCACTAAAAATTAAAAACAGGCTCAGTGCCCATAGCATAGAGGTTACAGTGCCAGTCACATACACTCAGGCTGGCAGGTTTGAATCTGGCCCGGGCCAGCTAAAAAACAACAGTAACAACTGTAGCAAAAAAAATAGCCGGGTGTTGTGGTGGGCACCTGTAGTCTCAGTTACCCGGGAGGCTGAGACAAGAGAATTGCTTATGCCCAAGAGTTTGAGGTTGCTGTGAGCTGTAACATCACAGCACTCTACAGAGGGTGATATAATAAGACTCTGTCTCAAAAAAAAATTAAAAACAAAATTAAGGGCATAAACCTAATGATAATACCCTCTTTTACCATTTGTAACATGCATTTTGCCCAAAGTTTTGAGAAAAAAATAAGGAAAAATAAGCATCATTCATGGGTAGTACTAATTCTATACCTATCTAGATTTTTTGGGGGGGAGACAGCAATCTCAAAGTCTTGGGCTCAAGTGATCCTCTTGCCTCAGCCTCCCAAGTAGCTGAGACTACAGGCGCCCACCACAATGCCCGGCTATTTTTAGAGATGAGGTCTCGCTCTAGCTCAGGCTGGTCTCAAACGTGTGGGCACAGGCGATCCACCCTCCTCTGCCTCCCAGTCTGCTAGTATTATGGGCATGAGCCACTGCACCCAGGCCTCTATATAGTTGTTTTTAATTCTTTTATTTATACTTATACACTGAAAATGTAACTCTAGAAAACAATAACAATATCTGCATGCAAAATAATACAGTGACAGAGAGGTCTTGGCCTTCTATGGACTTGTAAACACCATAAATTTTGTTATTGGTGCATAAACCATTTTGGTATATATTGAGCATTACAGTTCTGATACAGGTTTTTGCTTTCGTCTAACGTGTATACATTTTTTTCAGCACTGTCTGAATATAAGCAAACATAAAGGTACATTCCTAACCCCCTCTTTCTGCACACCAGGTAGTGTACTGCACACACTGCAGCACCTGCTGTTTCCCAGTTCACAGCATACCTTGGAGACTGCTCTGCTCCCATTCAGAGCACGTCCTTCCCTTTTTAAGCCACTTCCATGCCATCTCTGTTGGCAGCAAGGCACCACACGTGAATCACAGGCTGAGAGCCAGAAGCTGTGGACACAGCTTGGGCGTAAGTTTACTTCCCAAATCTCGGCAACACCTTCCATAAGATGAGAATTCCAGTACTTTCCTCCCTCACAGGATGGGAGTTCCAGGCACAAATTAAATTAAACAGTGCATGCTGGGCAGAGGTGTACCAGAAGCCGGGCATTCAGAGTGCTCCGTGCCTGCCCTCAGGACACCTGTTCTGCCAGGACACCTGTTCTCTTCTCCCTCTCAGAAGCCCCTTTGGCTGTATCTCAGCCTCTCCACGGTGCATAAGACCCTTCCTAGCCAGGAAGAATTGCTGAGAGAAGCCCCCTCCAAACTACTGTGGGATCTGGGAGAGCATAGCCAGCTATCCCACAGTAGTGCCCTTGACTGCGTTTCAGGCAGGACTGTCACCCTGGGACACCACAGCTAAGTGGGCACCCATGCTGTTGGCCCAACAGGGCCAGTCCCCACCCACAGCCACAGGGTCCCTAAGCAGACATCTGGGGCCCTGCTCTGTGACACATGCTCTGTGACAAGCAGATAGTACCAAGGGCAGCATGACAATGTTTAGGGGGCATGGAGATAAAACCAAAGGAATAAAGCCAGACAAGGGTCAACTGCCAGGAAGAGGAGAGGGGAAAGTTCTAGCTTTGAGTTTACTTTAATACACTCTACAACTCAACCTTAACTGAAGATTAGACCATCTCTGCTTCTTGCCTACATATGGGGGAATGACCATGGTATCTCTATTTTACTTTTTAAAGAACACATACCGAAGAGTTTCTCTTTTTGTTGTTGTTTCTATTCTGTATTAACTGGCTAAGTCCACGTTAACTTTCTGTCTCCAAGTCCCTCTAACAGTCTATGCATTAGACGTCAAAGGCTCGTACTTACCACGATCATCGAGGAGAATATTCTCAGGCTTTAAGTCTCTACAAGGAAAGAAACAGTAACAAAATGCTCAATTATTCAGAGGCTGACACCTTGATTCCTGAGTACCCAGCAGAAATAACTGCAGCTGTCTCTGTGGGGAAGAGCCACAGCCAGAATGACAGGAAACAAGACCACCCTGTGAGGCCTGCGCAGCCACAGGCTTTAGCTGTCAGAGGGCAGGACAAGACTTCTACAGAATTCATCTCAACAGACGTTTGTATGATGACAATATAAAATGAACTGCTTTGCGTAGCTATGCAGATCTGAAAACCCTGCAGTGACTGCAGCCCACAGCAAGGAAAGTCCTTAAACAAGCTAAGTATTTGTGAACCTTTAATGAGCTTGGCTCGATTTCTCCTATCATTAATATATTTTTAAGAATTTCAACAACTGGGCTCAGCACCTGTAGCTCAGTGGCTAGGGCACCAGCCACATACACCAGAGCTGGTGGGTTCAAACCCAGCCTGGGCCTGCCAAACAACAATGACAACTGTAACCAAAAAATAGCCGGGCGTTGTGGTGGGCACCTGTAGTCCCAGCTACTTGGGAGGCTGAGGCAAGAGAATCGCTTAAGCCCAAGAGTTCAGGGTTGCTGTGAGCTGTGATGCCATGGCACTCTACCAAGGGTGACATAGTAAAACTCTGTCTCAAAAAAAAAAAGAATTTCAACAACTGAAAATTTCCCCTATTAGGAGTCCTCAGTTTGGGAATCAGGCAGACATGGATTCCAGCCTTGGCTCTGCCACTTAGCAGCTGCCTGGTCTCAACCTCTGGAGCCCATGTCTTCACCTGTGAAATGAGCGGTCACCACCCACCCCCCGCACAGGGTACTGCATCCCACAGCAGGAAGTATGTGGTACAGAGCAGTTACCACTATCCCTAGTTCACTGTAGGCAGAGAGATACCTCAAACTGCTAATAGATTTAAATCACAAAAACCAAAATATCTTAAAGTAATATCTCAAATGATTGATTCATTTTTCCCCTTTGAGCGAAGAAAATTATTTTCAAAGAATTTGTATTTATTTTTATTTATGTATTTATTTATTTATTTAGAGACAGAGTCTCAAGCTGTTGCCCTAGGCAGCTCACAGCAACCTCAAACTCTTGGGCTTAAGTGATTCTCTTGCCTCAGCCTTCTAAGTAGCTGGGACCACAGGCGCCCACCACAACACCCGGCTATTTTTTGATTGCAGCCATCATTGTTGTTTGGTGGGCCCAGGCTGGATTTGAACCTGCCACCTTGGGTGTACGTGGCTGGTGCCTTAGCCACTTGAGCCACAGGCGCCGAGCCCTTTATTCTTTTCTGTACTATAATAAGTCCTAATAAATGTTATTAAAGAATAAGCAACCCTCCTTGGTTATGCAGGCTTACACACAACATCAGCAGGACACATAACCAATCCATCTATTGTAAATTTGGATCTCATAGACGATCCAAATCCTCTATGCTGTGAGTGTGGTCTGGCACTGGTTACAACACAAACCCCAGGCCCACACAAGGCCTCCAGGATCCATGCCTGCACTGCCCATCAGCGTGAGACCCTGCTGTCACCACCAACTGCAAGTACCCTTGCTCTGAAGAGAAACATGTCACATATATTTCACAAAATAACAATAGTAGCAGTAACATCAGCTGACTCTTACTGAGTATGCACTATACGCCAAGACTAGTGGATTTTATATATGCCATTGCCTCTGATTCTCACAAAGACTCTGCAGAGTAGGCATAGACAAGGTCCTTGAGGTGTAGTGAAGGTAAGTGGGTGCCCCAGACGCCAAATGACAAGCCAGGATAAACCCCAAGGTCATCTTGCTCACACCTTCAACCACTCGTGCTGTAGATTACACTTGTTAGTGCTAGAGCGCCACAGCTTTGGGCTGCAGAGTGCCATTTCTGGAACCTTCCTTCAGAAACCCTATTCCTCCACCAGTTACAGATTCCTTTGTTCCTTCTCCACTCTCACTGCTTCACTTGACTAGCCTAAAAAAACAAAACCAAACCTTATTTCTCCAGGTTTTTTTAATTTTTTAGATGTGGGGTGTCACTCTTTTACCTAGGCTAGAGTGCCATGGCCTCAGCCTTGCTCACAGCAACCTCAAAATCCTGGGCTTAAATGACCCTCCTGCCTCAGCCTCCCAAGTAGCTGGGACTACAGGCTTCTACCACAAGATCCATGTAGTTATTTTTCTTTCTTTTTTTTTTTTTTAGTAGAGATGGGGTCTTGCTCTTGCTCAGGCTGGTCTCTGGCTCCTGAGCTCAACTGACTCTCCTGCCCAGGCCTCCCAGAGTCTTGGGTTACACGTGGGAGTCCCCACCCTGACCTTCTTCTCCCACCCAGGCCTCCCAGAGTGCTGGGTTACACGTGGGAGCCCCCACCCCGACCCTCTTCTCCCACCCAGGCCTCCCAGAGTGCTGGGT
>NW_003852593.1:1835739-1844953 GCF_000181295.1 Otolemur garnettii | reverse complement strand
AGGCCTCCCAGAGTGCTGGGTTACACGTGGGAGCCCCCACCCCGACCCTCTTCTCCCACCCAGGCCTCCCAGAGTGCTGGGTTACAGAAGGGAGCTGCTGTGCCCAGCCCTCTTCTCCCTATTACTCTCTTGTACACCAAAGTCCCTACTTGCAGTGGGGAGATGTCATCTGTTTTTCAATCCACAGTTCACTCACTAAAAAAAGCAATCCAGCGCATATTAGCTATTAGCTAAACATCCATGTCCCTTTGTTAGATTTCTAATATTTTCTCCTATTTGCTCCAATTGTAGCATTCCAGATGAGTGAAAATTTCATGAGTCAAGTTTTTTTGGAAAGAAAACACTGCAATGAAACTGGCAATGAAGAGCTGAGGCACCTGTTTGCCCAGATGACGACAGAACACAGACTTCTTTGTGCACTGTGCGCACCCCTATCTCACTGGTCTGTACATTGATGTGATCCTTACTTCACAAGACTGTTGAGAAGTAAAATGACAGTGCATTTGAAAGCACCCTGAAAATGTCACATGCTCTACAAATGAATGTCAACGTGTGTCTGACCGTCCCTGGCAGCATTTTTACTACTAACATCACAGCAGTACCTGGAGACAGAGCAGCAGGCTGCTCTCTCCATAACGTCACTCTCCCAGGACTATTTCTACATACTAGCAATGAACCATCCAAAAATGAAATTATGAAAACAACTGCACTTGAAATCATATCAAAAGAATAAAACACCTGGGGATACATTTAGCCAAAAAAGTGCCAGACTTATACACAGAAAACTCTAAGACGATGCTGAGAGAAACAAAAGATCTAAATCAGTGTTTTTGGAACTTGTTTTATCTCATGGCACTCTTAAATTATGTTGATAAATAAAAAAAGAGTGGAAAAAGAATATATCTGCTGTGCTTTGAACTTCTCTTGAAAATTAATTAACAACCTCTAAAAATTTTCAAGGCATACCTAAGATCCTGTCACGGCGCACCAAAGGGCCAGGGCACATAGGTTGAAAATCACTGCTCCAAATAAATAGAGGCCCTGTGTTGACAGGTCGAAAGAGTCACCATCACCCAGACAGATCTATACGTTCAA
Organism: Otolemur garnettii; assembly: GCF_000181295.1. Taxonomy (NCBI): domain Eukaryota; kingdom Metazoa; phylum Chordata; class Mammalia; order Primates; family Galagidae; genus Otolemur; species Otolemur garnettii. The sequence continues at coordinate 1,843,858 of NW_003852593.1, read as the reverse complement.
AGCCATGCTCAGAAGGCATTTTTTTCCTTTTTTCAGAAACTGACCAGCTGATTCTAACATTTATATGGAAATGTGAAGAACGCAATATCCAAGATGATCTTGGAGAAGAACAAACTCGGAGGGCTCACACGTCCCCACTTCAAAACTTACTACAAAGCTATAGTAATCAACTCAGTATGGTACTGGCATAAGAATAGACATAGAGGCTTGGCGCCCATGCTCAGTGGGTAGGGCACCGGCCACATATACCAGGGTTGGTGGGTTTGAATCTGGCCCGGGCCTGCTGAACAACAATGACAACTACAACAAAAAAAAAAACAGCTGGGCATTGTGGTGGGCACCTGTAGTCCCAGCTACTTGGGAGGCTGAGGCAAGAGAATCGCCCAAGAGCTGGAGATTGCTGTGAGCTGTAACGCCACAGCACTCTACCAAGGGTGACATAGTGAGACTCTGTCTCAAAAAAATAAATAAATAAATAATAAAAAACAAAGGTAAACATAAATTTTCAGTACAACCAAGAAGTTCTACTTTTAGGTATTCATCTAAAAGTATTAGAATCACATGTTCAGGTAAAAACTTATACACAAATGTTGATAGCAGCATTATCCTTAATAGCTAAAAAATGGAAATTATCCAGATGTCCATCAACAGTCACACACATATGGCACTGACATAATCACACACCCAGTGCTATTTAATAAGGAATTGGTTCTTCCCGCATAATATTCAGACAGTGTTAGGGCACTCACAGGTCTCTTCCTAGTTAAAGTACCTTAATTAATTTGATTTTATAGAAACTATGTTCCTAAGGTAATTTAAAAAATTGAAATCCCATGAATAACAGTTTCTTTCTAGACTTTTGCATAATAAACATGCAATAGAAATGTCACATAAGAGTTTGAGATAAAAGTATTTACTTGGACTTAACCCCTCCATACACGCACACACACATTGCTTTGTTTCAAATGCAAGGTTGACTTCTTAGATCAAGAAATAGTTTTACCCTCATATTAATATGAAATTTTAAAAATGGTTATGCTCTGAGAAGTACAACACTTCTCTTTTCTCAAGACTCTTCTCCCTCTTCCCAAGCCTCAGGTAAGTCCTAGCTCCTCCAGGACATCTTCTGCGATCAGCCTGGGTCCCGTTATAGCATGAATCCTAGAGAGAATCTCAGGCATCTACTACCTTAACGAAGCTGCCAGGAAGACTCTGGAACTGCCTCCAGGCCCCAATCTGAGGCTGTGCCTCTCAACTACCACCTGCTCTCTGGGTACCGCACCCCAGTGCAGCTGAGCCTCTGAGGGAGGATGCTCCTGAGGGTCCCAATTCTGACATCTGGTTCCCTTGAATTCTTGCCCAAGTGCCTCAAACAGAAGTTGCTCTTCTTTCTTTTTGAGACAGAGTTTCACTATGTTGCCCTCTGTAGAGCGCTGTGAAATCACAGCTCACAGCAACCTCCAACTCTTAGGCTTAAGCAATTCTCTTGCCTCAGCCTCCCAAGTAGCTGGGACTATAGGCGCCTGCCACAACACCCGGCCATTTTTTTTGTTGTTGTAGTTGTCTTGTTGTTTAGCTGGTCTGGGCTGGGTTCAAACCCACCAACCCTGGTGTATGTGGCCGGCACCCTAACCACAGAGCTATAGGCGCGGAGTGAGAAGTTGCTCTTCTTTTCTGACTTTTAGATTGCTGAAAAATTAATGTACTTTTATATGAACTGTTTTTCTGTGGAAAAGGAGGTCATCTTTCTGGCACCTAGATTGATAAAAAGGGTCAAGTGGCAATACTGAAAACAGGACAAAACAGGAATGGCAAACTGGCAGGGAGAAGACGATCTTCTGGCCCACCCAGAGGTGCATTCTGAGACTGGAGACAAACACGGGTGCTCATGGCATCACCTGCAAAGCATGACTTCCTCTGGGAGTGACATAACCAAGCCCCCTGAAGGTGTGCTGTACCTTCCAGTGTCACCACACTTCACATTGAAATGATGTCACAAGGTGCCCTTGGTTCAGACAACCAGTTGTGAACCTAGAGAAGTCACCGCCAGGGCAGTCTTCCACCTTAACACAATGCACAGCATAAGCCCCAGTCTAGGGTCAGCCCCACCGTCAGGCCTGGCCTCTGGTCCTGAAGAGGTACTGAACTTGGCTGTGGGGTAGGTAAGATACAGAGATGCTGAAAGGCCATCAGAGGAGGCAGGAGCAGGACCTGCTTGAGCCGACCCGCAGGGCCCTGAGGGTGCGGGAGGGGCACACTTTGTGCTTCAGGAAGGATGGACATCCTTGGGCCAACTCTGGACAGGTGAGTGAGAGCTTCTCAGAGGAGAAAGCTGCAGTGGGGAGAGGTGCCAGCACAGGAGCAGCACATACCAAGGCGGAGGGGCCTGAGGACACCTGAGTGGTTACACGCTGGTGTAAGGGAGCAGAGGGCACTCATCAGGAGCAGGAGGCCCTGAGGCTGGGGGAGTCATGGGGACCCCCCAGGGAAGCAGCATCCTAAGTGTCAGCCTGGCTTATGAAGTGAGAGGGAAGGTGCCATGGGTCCCATGCCAGGGGACACATCATGGAGCAGGGACTGGGCAGGGCTGGTATTGGGGAGACCAGTACACCTGCTGCCAGGTGACCTAAGGAGGACACACTGAGCCAGTCACCTTAGAACATAAAGTGGTGCAGAAGGTGCTCAGGAGTCATTCCACCTGGTGACCAACTGGGTGGAAAACAGGAGCACAAGGAGTGTACAGGCCCTTCCAGGATTTAGGAAAAATAACCAGTCTAGAAATACCTATAGGAAGGGATTTGCATATGCTGCTGTCCCTCAGAATCCATAGGGGATTGTCTTCAGGTCTTTCCTCCATCAATACAAAAACCCAAGGACACAGCTTGGAGCCTATGAATCAAGTGGCTAAGGTGCCAGCCACATACACCTGAGCTAGTAGGTTCGAATCCAACCCAGGCCCGCCAAACAACAATGACGGGTGAAACAAACAAAAAAATAGCGAGGCATTCTGGCAGGCACCTATAGTCCCAGCTACTTGGGAGGCAGAGGCAGGAGACTCACTTGAGCCCAGCTGTGAGCTGTGATGCCGAGGCACTCTACCCAGGGCGACAGCTTGAGGCTCAGTCTCAAAAAACAAACAAACAAACAAACAAAAAACCCAAGGATGCTCAAGTCCCTGGTCTAAAATGGCAGTGTCAGGCGTCACCTGTGGCTCAGTGGGTAGGGCGCTGGCCCCATATACCAAAGGTGGCGGGTTTGAACTCAGCCCTGGCCCAATTGCAACAAAAAAATAGCCAGGCATTGTGGCAGGCACCTAAGTCCCAGCTACTTGGGAGGCTGAGGCATGAGAATCATCTAAGCACAAGAGCTAGAGGTTGCTGTGAGCTATGACACCACAGCACTCTATCAAGGGTGAGAAAGGAAGACTCTGTCTCTCTCTCAAAAAAAAAATGGCAGTGTCTGCATATAACCTACGCAATCCTCCTGGGTACTAAAGACACCCTTAGATTACTTAAAATGCCTAACACAACATAAATGCAAGTAAATAGTTGTCATACTGTATTGTGAATCGTGACAAGGGAAAACAGTCTGCACATGGTCAGTACAGACACAGCCATCCTTTTCTTTCCCTGAATATTTTCGATCCATGGTTGGTCAACCCCAAGATGCAGAACCCATGGGAACAAGGCCCACTGTGAGTGGTGGGTGACCACAGATGGGAGCATGTAGGGATAGGTGGAAGGACTGTTAGGACTGTGGTTTTTTTTTTTTTTGAGACAGAGCCTCAAGCTGTCCTCCTGGGTAGAGTGCTGTGGCTTCACTGCTCACAGCAACCTCCAACTCCTGGGCTCAAGCGAGTTACCTGCCTCCGCCTCCCAAGTAGCTGGGACCACAGGCACCTGCAACAACGCCCAGCTATTTTTTGGTTGCAGCCATTATTGTTGTTTGGCGGGTCTGGTCTGGATTCGAACCTGCCACCTTAGGTGTATGTGGCTGGCGCCTTAGCTGCTTGAGCCACAGGCGCCGAGTCAGGACTGTATTTTCTAAAACTAAATATACTGACTATATTAAAGTTAACTATTGGGTTTAATTTTCTTTTCCCCACTGAATTATAAGGTGCAAAATAAATAAAACATTATTTTAAGACATTTAATTATGTTCTTCTGGTGGGAGAAACAATAATCTTTATTGTTATCAGAACTGTCAAAATATCTAAGAATCTTGGAAATGGACTCTCATGGGCATGTGACTAGCACTACCTTTATTTTAATAAACTAACAAGTAACAAGCAGGCTGGGCACGGTAGCTCAAACCTGTAGTTCTAGCAATCTGAGAGGCCAAGGTGGGAGGATTGCTTGAGCTCAGGAGTTCAAGACCAGCTTGAGCAAGAGCAAGACCCTGTCTCTACTAAGAAAAAAATAGAAAAAAAAACTAGCTGGACATTGTAGCAGGAACCTGTAATCCCAGCTACTTGGGAGGCTGAGGCAGGAGAATCACTGGAGTCCAGGAGTTTGAGGTTGCTGTGAGCTATGATACCACGGCACTATACCCAGGGCAACAGAGTAAGACTGTGTCTCCAAAAAAAAAAAAAAAAGAAAGAAAGAAAAAAAGAAAAAGACAATTTCTGGTTCAAATTTCGAGAAACTAAAAAGCAAACCAGGGACCACTTCTGATTGGCCATATTCCCAGTACTGTGAGGGACACCCTTAGAAGTCACCATCCAGGGGCCCCAGCTGTTCCGTGCCCCTGCAGGCAGCTGCTGGGGACAGGAAGAGCCCGGGCTGGGGAAAGGCGGGTGTAAGGCTCCAGCAGGTGGCACCACTCTTACCTGTATGCAATTCTCTCCTTCTGCAAATCTTCCAAGCCACAGCATACCTCTGCAGCATAGAAAACAGCTCTCTGTTCATCAAATCCAGGATTGCCCAGGTTGTAAAGGTGAAACTTCAAATCCCCTCCATTCATGATGGTGAGTACCAAGCACAAGGTATCTTTGGTTTCGTAAGTGTAGGCTAAACTAACCTAAAGATAGCAACATCGTAAGAACAAAACACAAAAACTTCCTTCATTGGTAATTTATTCTATTTTGCTAACAGTATTCAAATAATCTGCATTAGATTTAGAATTAGACCACCTAAATACTATATGCTTCAGAGAAAATTACACCAAGCATCTTGTGCCTCCTGGTCCTCTACCTGCTGAATGTCTGACTAAGCTCCAAGGAAAAAGAGAGGGACTTTTGCTTTCAGATGGAGTCTCCTTCTGTCACACCGGGCGGAGTGCCGTGGTGTCATCATAGCTCACTGCAACTCAAACTCCTGGGCTCCAGTGATCCTCCTTGAATAGCTGGGACTACCCACAACTACACTTGGCTAGTTTTTCTATTTTTATTGGAGACAGGGTCTTGCTCTTGCTCAGGATGGTCTCGAACTCCTGAGCTCAAGCGATCTACCCACCTCAGCCTCCCAAAGTGCTGGGATTACAGGCGTGAGCCATGCGGTCTCATCTTGTGCATTTCTCTGTGTACAAAAATATTGGGGACACTTCTCATACTTTTCATAAATTTATTTGTCACTTGGATCTTCTTTTGTGAAATGCCTATTCAAGGTTTTTGCCCACTTTTCTGTTGGTTTGTATGTGAAGTCACACACATACTCTGCTGGGATTTTGATTGGGACTGCATTTAACCCATTAACTATAAGGATTGATTGAGGAGAACTGGCATCTTCATGACACCAATGCTTTCAATTCAGGAACACAGTCTGGCTCCATTTATTTAGGCCTTTTTTAATTTTTTGTAATAGCATTTTATAGTTTCCAGTGCAGAAATTTTGCACATTTTTTGTCAGATCTTTGCCTAGTTTTTTTTTTAAGAGATGGGGTCTCCTAGACAGAGCAAGAGTGAAATCCCATATCTACCAAAAACAGAAAAATTAGTCAAGTGTGATTACAGATGCCTGTAGTCCCTCAGCTATTCAGGAGGCTGAGGCAGGAGGATCACTTGAACCCAGGAGTTTGTGAGGTTCTAGTGAGCTATGATGACACCATTACAATCTAGCCCAGGTGACAGAGTGAAACTCCATCTAAAAAAAAAACCAATGTGGTCTTGCTGTGTTGCTCAAGCCATCCTCTCACCTTGGCCTCCTGAGTAGCTGGGACTACAGGTCTATACCACCTCGCCTGGCTTTTGCTTAGATTTTGATGTTTCTTGATGCTATTATGAGTGGTATCAATAAAATTTTCATTTTCCAATTGTTTGTGGCTGGTTCACATCTAATCACTTGGCTAAATCCTTAGTAGGTTATCTAGAAAGCCTGAGACTGCCTCCATATATAATGACGTTGTTTGAAAACAATGAATTCTTTACCTCTTTCCTTTTCTCTGACCTTAATCCCTTTCACTTTTCCTCATATTTTATGGCAGTGGCTGGAAGCACCGATATTAGAGATGGTCAGCAGGTACCCTAGTCTCATCTAGATCTCACAAGGAAGGGTGGCGCCTGGGGCTCAAGGACTAGGGCGCCAGCCCCATATACCAGAGGTGGTGGGTTCAAACCCAGCCTTGCCCAAAAACTGCAAAAAAAAAAAAAAAAAGATCTCACAGGGAGCTTTCCATATCCACATAGTAAGTATTATGTTCTAGAGAGCTTCTCAAAGAAGTTCCTTTCTATACCTAATTTGCTTAGAGTTTTTAATCGTTACTGGATATTGAATTTTATCAAAAGCTTTCTTGCAGCTATTGAGATGGCCATATTTTTTTTCCTTTTATTCTAGTAATATGATAAATTATATAAATTCATTCCTGGAATAAATCCAACTTGGTCTTGATGTATTAAAGTAGCAAAGAGAAAATGCCAGTTGCTGATAGAGGGGAGAAAATGCTGAGAGTAGAGGAGAGAAGGGGATAGTGTCCGTGGGAGTCCCACATTACCCACTGTGGTCACTAGCTGGCATGCAACAGACCACAGAATTAAACCACAAGAATTCTCACTATCCTTCACTTGGGTTCACAAGGATCCCTGACTTTCTCTCCTCTTGTGAACATTCATTCGATATTCACCCAATACACATGAAAATAATATCGAGAACCTTCTATCACGTCAGGCTTGTTCTAATGTAGTGTGGGGGAGGCTTCAGTAGGTTCGAAATGACAAATGAAAGAGTGACAGGTGACTGACACAGAAATGCCTGAAGGACGTGAGCTCCAAGGACAAGACGGTGAGGCAGCAGTGCTCTGGGCTGATGGCGGCCAGGGCCTGGGCCTGATGTGGCAGAGCTTGGGATGAGACAGGGTGACTCAAGCTGCAGGAGCCAGGTCCCTCAGTTCTGAAAGACCAGAGCTGAGGCTAACTTTATTCTTAGTATGACAGGTGCCATAGGAGTGTTTTAGCCAGGAACGTGTGCAAAGACTTGAACTCTCCCGCAGACGGCCCAGAAGGCTCCATGGAGAGCAGACCAGGGGTGGGAGTGCAGGCAGAGGCAGGGAGCTCAAGAGGGAGGTGCCAGGAAGGCAGTGGGGATAGATGTGACACAAGAACAGGTCAGGACCCGAAATCAACTGGAAGCAGGGAAAAAATGATGAAGAAAATATGTCTAGGTTCCTTGGAAGAGGCCAACAATGTAGAAATCAAAGTACATAAACAGAATTATAACTACCTCTGTCTCAGGGTCTCTGTGCTAACATGTTCACTGCAGCTCCGAGACGAGCCCATTTGATGAGAGACGTCCTGCAACTACATGTGAGACTAACAAGGTCACACATACAAACTGGGGAACATTTGTCCTCCAGCACATACCAGTTGACCTCAGTTGTAAGAAATAAATGGCTTTGGCTGGGTGCCTGTCACTCAGTGGTTAGGGCGCCAGTCACACGCACGAGGGCTGGTGGGTTCAAACTCAGCCCGGGCCTGCTAAAACAAACAAAAAAATAGCCGGGGGGCAACGCCTATAGGTAGGGCGCTGCCCCATATACAGAGGGTGGCAGGTTCAAACCTGGCCCTGGCCAAACTGCAACAAAAAAATAGCCAGGCATTGTGGTGGGCACTTGTAGTCCCAGCTACTTGGAGGCTGAGGCAAGAGAATTGTCTAGGCCCAAGAGCTGGAGGTTGCTGTGAGCTGTGACA
>NW_003852593.1:1833604-1835288 GCF_000181295.1 Otolemur garnettii | reverse complement strand
CCCGCCACCTTAGGTGTACGTGGCTGGCGCCTTAGCCGGTTGAGCTATAGGCGCCAAGCCGAAAGAAATGGTTTTAAGGAAATGACCCTAACATGGCAACCAGCCAGCCCCGTGCTGCTCGGCTGTCATGGAAGCCCTGGGTGTGGGCAGAACAGGCCTGGAGATGAGACCTCACTGCGGCCCGCAGCTCCTCCCAGCCCCCTCGTGCCCTCTCACCTGCTCTGTGCTGCAATTAGTTCAAGGCTTCAAAGAAGTGCTGTATATGAGGGGCTGGCAGGAAACTTTGTAGGTGTTGGGAAAAAGAGAAAAGATGGAAAACAGGCTGAGGCCAAGAAGAAGCTGCTCCTATGAGAAGAGGCCTAGAGAGTTTCCTCAAACACGTCCAGGTCACAGAGTAGCTGGCTGAAGGTGACAGCACACAGAGATGAGTTCAGCCACCACTAGGGAAAGGAGAGGGCACCTCCCCAGGAAGCAGAACACAACAAGGCTCTGTGAGCTGCACGGGGTGTCCAGAGTAACCAACAGATTGGGAGATGATGACAGCAGATGACAGCAGACAGGACCACGCGGTTCATGCCTCTAAGATGTGAATAAAGAGGAGTCCCAGCACTGCCCACCTGTTAGTGGCCAGAGCTGCCAGGCAGTAGTACACTAAGCTGAGGGACACATCAGCCCAGCCTGCTGGCCCAGCTGCCAGCCAGGAAGGCACGGTGAAGTCAAAGGAAGCACTCACCACAAATCTGCTGTGCACCTTCTCTAGGATTCTCTTCTCATTTAGAGCCATAGCTTCACCTTTCCTCTTCTTTATCCGTTTTTTTTCCAGCTTTTTACAGGCATACATTTTTCCTGTGGCTCGTACTTGACAGGCACACACCTAGTTAAAAAAGAAAGGAAGCATCTGGTCTGTACACCTGACATTTCTTAGGCCCCACAAAGAAAATTGCCTCTTCTCTAAGAACCCTCTGGTAGAAACCAGCAGCTGCCTGGAAAGAGCCAAGGCCACTGGAGTTGTGGACGTGTGTCTGTGAGCACAGCAGGCTGACAGGTATGCAAGCGGAGCTGCCGCCTATGTGATCAGGGCACATCTGTTTAACTGAAATAGGTCCCCAAGTAAAAAAGGTCTATAGCCATTCCACCCTGAAAGCACCCGATCTCGTCTGAAATAGGTCCCCATACATTTATTTTTCATAAAAGGGCAAAGGTTTAAAATCTGACATTAAAAATATTCTTGATTTGGGTGGCTCCTATGGCTCAAAAGAGTAGGGTACCGCCCCCACACACCAGAGGTGGTGGGTTTAAACCCAGCCCCAACCAAAAATAAAAAAATAAAGATTTGGGCAGCGCCTGTGGCTCAAAGGGGTAGGGTGCTGGCCCCATATGCCAGATGTGGCAGGTTCAAACCCAGCCCTGGCCAAAAACTGCAAAAAAAAAGATTATTGATTTTATAATTAAAAAGTTCAACAGTATAAGGGAATATATTTCATAGGATTCACAGATTTCATAACTTTCATTCCATTTAGTTCATTCTTAAATTAATACTTATATATTACTTTACATGATGAAAATTTTCAGGGTCGGTGCCTGTGGCTCAAGTGGCTAAGGCACCAGCCACATACACCTAAGGTGGTGGGTTCAAATCCAGCCCAGGCCGCTAAACAACAATGACGGCTGCAACCAAAAAATA
>NW_003852593.1:1829796-1832198 GCF_000181295.1 Otolemur garnettii | reverse complement strand
AAAAAAAAAAAAAAAAAAAAAGCATTGCTTGTGGCTTTGGCTTTTAATTGTAATATGTGAACAGGCGTGATTTAAATCACTTCCAGGCAGTCTAAGCTGCTTCTGAGTTAAATATACAGGGTTAGTTGCCCAACAGCTTTCCTGGTTCTTGGAGACTATAAATTCTTGAACTGCATACAATCACTTTACATAATTAATGAGGTATCACATTTTTTAAATCTCCAGACCAGCATGTTAGTCTCCCTCCAGCTACCACAGTGGTCTCTATCAAGGAGGCCATCATCTTTAAAGGGCATCTCCCAAAGTCTGTGAGTAGTTTACTTAGGATTTTGGCAAACTGATGTAGGTGTGAGGTACATGTGTAGGTCACTAAGAAAGTTTTGGGACAGACTGTGTTATGGTCCATTATTTCACTTCCAAGAAACACAGTCGATGGTGTCTTTCTGATTCACATCTTTTGACGTAGGTCCAAGGTACGTATGTGTTCAGAGTTGGGGTTAAAAAAGTGTATTTAATAATGTGCTCTGCTTGACATGAATTTCAGGGCTGGTCTTAAATCAGGAGATGAAATAATGAAAGTGTCACAGGATGGAAATGGAATAACCTTTTTTTTTTGGCTGGGGCAGGGTTTAAACCCACCACCTCCAGCATATGGGACCGGAGCCCTACCCTTTTGAGCCGCAGGCACCACCCAAAGTAACCTTTCAATCTGGACAAAGAGACTGAGCCTGAGCTTTAGCGTGGGGAATCAGCTTCTGTTGGGGCTACCAAGAGGAAAGGGAAGGATTTTTTTGAAAAACTTGTAGCAAAGTACTTTTGCTCTAAAATTCCATCTTAATGCTCACAGTAGGCTAAAATTATTCCTAAAATACATAGTAAGAAAATAAATATACCGGCTAAGTTGATACATTACCTGAAGCCCATTTCTTCCAATGACCTTGTTGCCTCCCTAGCTAGAAGTACCACTCTTAACTGAGGCACATTACTCACCTCTCCAAATCCGCCTTTTCCTAGAACTCTGTAATGCCTAAACGTGTGCTTTGTTACTGGTTGCCTAATCAATTAAAAAAAAAAGTTTCAGATTTCACATTGCATTGTTATTTTAAAACAGAAAGGCTTGCCTTTCATCTTAGCCATCTTTATTGAACCCTTGCTCAAAAGGAATGCCCAGGACACAGGGTGTCCAGTACTCAGGGACTATGGCTCCCTCCACTGCACTAAGAGCAATTAATTAACCTTCAGATTTACTGATAACACCCGAAGTAAGAGGCAGTAACTAAAGACAGGTCTGCAAACAGCCCATACCAGTTAATATTTATGTTTATAACTCACTGCATAATCTCGGGTATACCTCTTTGAGCCCGTCAGAAAGCTGTTGTGGGAAATGACATATACACAGAGTGCTGTCCTTTGAAGTTCTACAGAACCTCAAACATGTTTATATAGTTTTAATATCTCAAAAGAAACATTTACAGACTAGAACTGGAAATTAATCCATCAGCAATGATGGTAATAACAGTAATGCTAACAATACTATCTGTAGCTGAGACTTTTGACCACTTATTTCATAGATGTCCCAGGTGACCCCAGTTACAGTCCAATAAGGTAGATTCCATGTATATATTGACCATTGTGGTCACCACAGGAAAAAAAAAGAAAAAAAAGGTAGATTCTATAATTACCTCGAATTTACAAAACAAGGACCTAGGGCCCATGCAGGCTGAGTTACTTGCCCGAGGTCCCACAGCCGGCAAGAGACTGAGCAGAGATTTAGATGTAAACTCTAACCTATAGCATCACATTGTACCACAGAAAACCTAAGACAGGGTATATTTCTTTTTCTTTCTTTCTTTTCTTTTCTTTTTTTTTTTTTTTGAGACAGAGTCTCCCTTTGTCACCCTTGGTAGAGTGCCATAGTGTCATAGCTCACAGCAACTTCAAACTCCTGGGCTCAAATGATCCTCTTCCCTCAGCCTCCTGAGTAGCTGAGACTACAGACACCCACCACAGTGCCCACCTATTTTTAGAGATGGGTTAGAGATGGGGTCTCTCTCTCACTTAGGCTGGTCTTGAACTCCTGAGCTCAGGCAATCCGCCCACCTCGGCCTCCCAGAGTGCTAGGGTTACAGGCGTGAGCTACTGCGCCCAGCCTTACAGGGTGTATTTCTAACCACTGCACCAACAAGGTAACTGCCATTTTAAAAAGAGAACAGAGACAATTACATCAGAAGAAATTGTACAGTACCTACTAATAATTTCTGTGCAAAAACACCTTATTTAAGATTTCTAATAGTATCTGACAGATGAAAAAGTGCACCTCAAAGAGTTTACGTTATGAGAAGCTACTATTTGTTTTACTGAAGTTGTTAGAGATAAGGTCTCTCTATGCTGCCCAGGTTAAA
>NW_003852593.1:1824865-1829645 GCF_000181295.1 Otolemur garnettii | reverse complement strand
AAGCCACTGCTCCCAGCTTTCAGTGAGTTTTGAAACAGAACATACCTTTCCAGCAGTTTCCACTGTAAAAAGTGAGAAAAATATGAGCTTTCTTGGTATTCTTCAAATGGTGTCCCACTTAAATATTTATGGACAACTCTAGAAAAAGATTTTATGGAATTACATACATTTGTTGTATTACAATGTGTAAACAACTGTGTTTTAGTGTATTAATAGGCACTGAATATGGGAAAGTCAATCCTTACATACAATTCAATACATTTGCAATTATGTGATAGAAGTCTGCACTAGGTTTTAATGATATTGGTGAAAACAGTCATGTAACAGTAGTGATATATGACAAATGAAAATGTAAAAATAAGGCCGGGCGCAGTGGCTCACGCCTGTAATCCTAGCACTCTGGGAGGCAGAGGCGGGTGGATGGCCTGAGCTTGGATGTTCCAGACCAGCCTGAGCAAGAGCAAGACCCTGTCTCTAAAAATAGCCAGACATTGTGGCAGGCGCCTGTAGTCCCAGCTACTTGGGAGGCTGAGGCAAGACAATTGCTTGAGCCCAAGAGTTGGAGGTTGCTGTGAGCTATGACACCATGGCATTGAGTGACAAAGTGAGACTCTGTCTCCAAAAAAAGAAAAGAAAAGGTGAAAATAGTGCTGGCCCCCTTCTTGTGATGTGAGGGTGCCAGTGCTCTGTCATCAGACAATGTGCCTCCCACGTGCAAGCTGGACCACAGGGTCACTGGAAGACAGCAGAGAGGTCAAGGGCACTCACTGGCTGAGGGACCTGAGGAAGGTACCCAACCTCTATGGCCTCTGTTTCTCCTGTAAAACAGGGACAATAACCACGCCTGCCTCCTGAGGTTACCCTACGTACATGATTGTATGTACAGATTGAACGGCAAGTGATTAACTCTTTCACGGAATGCATTACTGTCAAGTTTCATTCAGCACAGGCTAGAAAGTTTGGGGAACATCCAGGACAGGGATTGCAGAACAAAGATCTGGGCTAAAAGACCGGCTACCCGGGAGCCCCTCCTGAATTCTCTGATGTCCCAGGATGAAGGGAGGAGGAATTGTGATTCTTACCACAATTTCCCAAAACTAGCAACCAGGGCGGCGCCTGTGGCTCAGTGAGTCGGGCGCTGTCCCTATATACCTAGGGTAGTGGGTTCAAACCCGGCCCCGGCCAAACTGCAACAAAAAAATAGCCGGGCATTGTGGTGAATGCCTGTAGTCCCAGCTACTCGGGAGGTTGAGGCAAAAGAATCACCTAAGCCCAGGAGTTGGAGGTTGCTGTGAGCTGTGTGACACGGCCACGGCACTCTACTAAGGGTGATAAAGTGAGACTCTGTCTCTAAAAAACAAAAACAAAAACAAAAAACCTAGTAACCAGAGATCCAAGGCCATGCCTGTCCTGTTTCCCACACCAGAGAAGCCATCAAATAGAGCTAGCATCTTTCTGCACAGGAAGTTAAAATCACAAACACTAGAATTCCATTAATGAATATCCAATAAGAACAAACACATGGCTGGAAATTGAAAACAGTTGGGAACATTTTCTCTAATCTGTTTTCAGAGGGGAGGCTGAGGGCAGAGGGAAGGATTCTCGTCCAGGGCTACACACCTGACGAGGAGGAAGCTGAGGCGCAGACTGTTTATCTGCGGGACGTCAGCTGCTCACTAAATGCCCCACTGCAGGGAGCAGGCATCTAAGCCCCTCAGCTCCTAGGGTGCGGGCTCCTACACCTCAGGAGGAAGCCACAGAAAGAAAGAAAGCCTTGGTTTGTCTTTTAAATGTATCCAAGTTATTAAAGTATCACAAATCCCAGCCCCAGCACCACCACGCTCCAGCTGCAGGGGCCTGGGTGAGCTACACGCGCTCACACACGCTGCGTGAACACGGGAAGTATTCATCATACTCGCTGATGTATCCAAGTGCCCAGGACAGTGCCGAGCACACAAGGGCCCTTAATAAATTATTAATATTTCTTGAATGAATGAACGTAACTCCCTATTATCTGGACTTCCACTGAAAACAGCAAGATAAATCTAAGATAAGTTTACACATTTATCTATTTATTAAAAATTGCGGGGGGAGTCTTGCTATGTTGGCCGGGCTGGTCTCAAACTCCTGGCCTCAGGTTATCCTTTTGCCTCAGCCTCCCAAAGGTCTGAGATTATAAGTATGAGCCCCCACACCTGGCCTTATTCATTCATTTATTTATTTATTCTTCTTTAGAGACAGAGTCTCTCTCTGCCACACCTGGCTAATTAAAAAAATTTTTTTGTAGAGACAGACTCTTGCTATGTTGAGCAGTGTTGGTCTCCTAAGCTCAAGTGATCCTCCTTCCTTGGCCTCTTGAAGTGGTGAGTGAGTCCCCTAAAACAAGGTTGTAGAATCTTCTTGGGCATTAAGAGTATACAAAAAAGAGCTTTTTTTTTTTTTGAGACAAAGTCTCACTTTGTCACCCTCGGTAGAGGGCTGTGCCCTCACAACTCACAGCAACCTCCAACTCTCGGACTTAAGTAGTTCTCTTGCCTCAGCCTCCCAAGCAGCTGGGAATACAGGCGTCTGCCACAACGCCCAGCTTTTTGTTGTTGTTGCAGTTGTCATTGCTGTTTTAGCTGGCCAGGGCCAGGTTCAAACCCACCACCCTCAGTATATGGGGCCGGTGCCCTACACACCGAGCCACAGGCGCCACCCACAAAAAAGAGCTTTAAACATGCTAGCACATGAGTCAAAAATGCAATTCTAGCTGGGCCTAGTGGCTCACACTTGTAATCCCAACCCTTTGGGAAGTCAGAGCTGGAGGATTCCTGAAGCCCAGGACTTTAAGATCAGCTTGGGCAACATAGTGAGACACCATATCTACCAAAAAAAATGTGCCAGGCATAGTGGTAGCATCTGTAGTCCCAGCTACTGAGGAGGCTGAAGCAGGAGGATCGCTTGAGCCCAGGAGTTCAAGGCTGTGGTGAGCTATGATGACGCCACTGTACTCCAGCCCAGGTGACAGAGTGAGACTCTGCCTCTAACCACCCCACCCCACACACACACCATAAGTATGTCCCTTTAATTGCTCTCAGAGTAAAGGACAAGCTTGTCCTTGGATCACAGTTTCCTCATCTGTGAAGTCTGTGAGTGACTATATAAACATACAGAGCATGACATGTACGGGGCACCCTTCCTTGCTGTGTACGCAGGAGTCTTCATTCAAAGTGCTTTGCCTTAAAACAGCGGTTCTCAACCTGTGGGTCACAATCAATGAAAATATATCCTGCATATCAGATATTTACATTATGATTCATAACAGTAGCAAAATTACAGCTATGAAGTAGCAACGAAAATAATTTTATGGTTGGGGGTCACCACAACATGAGAAACTGTATTAAAGGGTCATGGCACGAGGAAGGTTGAGAATCACTGCCTTAAAATTTTCCTCCACACTGCAAAGGTCCAAAAAGATATTTTCAGTGAGAGCCTAAGTCTGAAAAAAATTGGGGGAATCTTTTCAACCTAGACAAGCATTTTAGAAGCTGAGCAGAGAAGGCCTGGGACTGTCACGGGGTACTGGGTACTGGGGTCCAGCAGTGGTCTGTCTCAGCACGCCGTCTACACTGAAGTAGTGGTTATTCCTCACTCACCTTCTCCTAGAGAACACAGTAGTTTCATGTGGAAAGTACAGCTGACCCTTGAACAATATGGATCTGAGCTGTGTGAGTTCACTATTAGAGGTGTTTTCTTCCACCACTGAGATGGCAAGACCAAGCCCTTCCTTTTCTTCCTCCGATAAAGACCTTTATAACAATCCGCTTCCATTTCATGAATAGTGAATATATTGTCTTCCTTATGAGTTTCTTAATAATGTTTTATTGTCTCTTATTATAAGAATACAGTATATAATACATATGTGTTAATCAACTGTTTATGTTATTGATAAGGCTTATGGTCAACTGTAGACTATTAGTAATTAAGTTTGGGGAGAGTCGAAAGTTATAAAGTCATACACAGATTTTTCACTCCAGAGCAGCAAGGATTACAGATACCCTGACCCTCACATTGTTCAAGGGTCAACTGTACTCGGGTAAGAAACTGTCTCATGCAGAGAAACTTCTATAAGGCCCATCTTGGGGTTAGGATAATACATGCAGGGCTGGGCCTGAGCCCCTTACCTGGTAAGTTCCTCAAAGACTGTCTTGGAAGGGTCCTTCAGCAGCTGCGCCCTGCACTCTTTCACCATTCTGGAAGTTACTTCTGGTAAGAGGACTGCACACTTTTAATACAGTACAAACCGAATAGCCACAATCAGTGATTTCATAATCTGCTAATCACAAACAGAACTTAATGCTTAATGTAAAAAAATGAAAACATCCAGTTTATAAAAAAAAAAAATTCAAAGTGCCACCTGCACCCTCTCCCCAGCTTCATACTCAGAGTTCAGCACTGCTCCTGCAGGTGTCAGAACAGACACAGAATGGGAAGCAGGGCCTCCAAAAGTGTGTGTACTCCTGTGTCCACTGCAGAGGTGTCCGTGGATGGGTGAAGGAATGAAATACAGGACATGTACAGCGGAATATGATTCAGCTTCAGGAAGGAAGGAAGCCCTGCCATGCTCTCCAGCACAGATGAGCCGGCAGATGCTGCGTTGAGCAGACAAGCCAGTCACAGGGCAAAGACCCTGCACGATTCCACTCACAAGACCCCTGGAGGAGTCACATTCACAGAGACAGAAAGTAGAATGATGTCCCAGAGGCTGGAGAGAGGGAGCTGAGGAGCTGCTGTTTAA
>NW_003852593.1:1811337-1824343 GCF_000181295.1 Otolemur garnettii | reverse complement strand
TCATAGTAGCTGGGACTATAGGCACCAACCACAATGCCTGCCTGCTTTTTCTATTTTTAGTAGAGACAGGGTCTTGCTGTTGCTCAAGCTGGTCTCAAACTGTTCTCAAATTCCTGAGCTCAAGCAATACACCTGCCTTGGCCTCCCAGAGTGCTAGGCCTACCATATGCGGTTTTAAAACTACAATTAAAAATTGAAAGTCACACACACACCCCCCTACACCTCCCACCCCCAGGAATACAGTTTCTTTTTCCCCATATGAGTGGGGAAAAGTACATGTATGGTTTTGTAACCATGTGCTGACACTTAGGGAAAGGCCTAAGTTGCTAATGGCTGCATGGATTTCCAGTATGTTCACTCCGCCCCAGTGAACATTCTGGTAACCGGTCTTCCCACAGCAAACAACCTGCAGAGGACACCTTGGTATACTGTCTTCCTAAATGGTAGATTCCTAAAAATATAATTACTAGCTCAAAGGATATGTGCATTTTTAGTGTTAATATTCATTGTGAAACTGCTCTCCAAAGAGGTTCTGCCTCTCTGCACTCCCACTCACAGTGCCCTGATACCTGCTCCCACTCTCTTTGACCCTCATCCAGAGGATTCTGGAAACAGAAAACACATGACAAAACCCACTGTCCAGATTCAAGGAAAAAATAAAGACCCAGAATCTATTCCACTGTTACATAACTTGTAATTAGAAACAACAAACGCACTGCAGACTGATTTCTTTCTTTCTTTCTTTCTTTCTTTCTTTTTTCTGAGACAGAGTCTCACTATGTCACCGTCAGTAGAGTGCTGTGGCATCACATCTCACAGCAACCTCAAACTCTTGGGCTTAGGCGATTCTCTTGCCTCAGTCTCCCAAGTAGCTGGGACTACAGGCACCCGCCACAACACCTGGCTATTTTTTGGTTGCAGTTGTCTAGTTGGCCGGGGCCAAGTTCAAACCCATCACCCTTGGTGTATGTGGCTGGCACCATAACCACTGAGCTACAGGCGCCGAGCCGGTGCCTTCTTTTCAGACACAGGAAACTCTAGCAGGATAGTCCAGTAGTGATGAGGGAGTGAAGGGTAGATCTTCAAAAAATTTATTTATTTTTCTGTGTTAAAAAATGCATTTACTTTCCTATTTAAAAAAAGGGGAGTCTGTCTTTTTATTATAGAGTTGTAAGAGCTTTTTACATATTCTGGTTAGATCTTTACCAGGTATTTCACTTGCAAATACTTTTTCCTATTCTGTACATTATCTTTTTACTTCTCTTTCTTTTTTTCTTTCTTTTCTTTTTTTTTTTTTCTGATACAGAGTCTTACTATGTTGCCCTTAGCAGAGTGCCATGGCGTCACAGCTCACACCAACTCCAACTCCTGCACTTAAGCAATTCTCTTGCCTCAGCCTCCTAAGTAGCTGGGACCACAATGTCCAGCTATTCTTTTTTGTTGGTTGTAGTTGTTATTGTTGTTTAGCAGGCCCGGGCCAGCTCAAACCCACCAGCTTCGTTGTATGTGGCCAGCACCCTACTCACTGAGCTACCAGCCCCGAGCCCCCCTTTTTGTTTTTTCTTTTGACAGTGTCACTCAGTTGCCCTGGGGTTGAGTGCCATGGTGTTATGGCTCAGAGCAACCTCAAACTCTTGGGCTCAAATGATCATCTTGCTCTGCCTCCCGAGTAGCTGGAACTATACGAGTCCACCATAACACTTGGCTATTTTTTTAGAGATGGGATCTCATTCTTGCGCAGACTGGTCTTGAATTCCTGAGCTCAAGCAATCTGCCTGAGTCAGCCTCCCAAAGTGCTAGGATTGTAGGCATGAGCCACTGTACCTGGCCTCTTTTCACTTTCTTAATGGTGGTGTTTGAAGCACAGTTTTAAGTTTTGAAGTCCAGGATGGCACCGTGGCTCACAGCTGTAATCCTAGTACTCTGGGAGCCCAAGGCAGGAGGATCATTTGAGCTCAGAAATTTGAGACTGGCCTGAGCAAGAGCAGGACCCTATCTCTACTAAAAATAGAAAAAAACTAGCTGGGTGTTAGCACAGCATTGTGATGGGTGCCTATGGTCCCAGTTACTACAGAGGCTTTAGCAGTAAGGATCACTTGAGCCCAAGAGTTTGAAGTTGCTGTGAGCTATGACCCCATACATTCTATAGAGGGTGACAAAGTGAGACTGTCTCAAAAAGAAAGAAAAATTTTTGGGCTTGGCGTCCATAGTATAGTGGTTACAGCGCCAGCCCCATACGCCAAGGCTGATGGGTTTGAAACTGACCCTGGCCAGCTAAACAACAACAACTGCAACAAAAAATACCGAGGGGGGCTTGGGGCCTTGTAGCTCAAGTGGCTAAGATGCCAGCCACATACACCAGAGCTGGCGGGTTCGAATCCAGCCTGGGCCTGCCAAACAACAATGACAATTACAACCAAAAAATAGCTGGGCATTGTGGAGGGTGCCCAGCTACTTGGGAGGCTGAGGCAAGAGAATCACTTAAGCCTAGGAGTTGGAAGTGGCTGTGAGCTATGATGCCACAGCACTCTACCCAGGGTGAGGGCTTGAGGCTCTGTCTCAAAAAAAAAAAGCCAGGGGCGGCACCAGTAGCTCAGTGAGTGGGTCACCAGCCCCATATACCTAGGGTGCTGGGTTTGAACCTGGCCCCGGCCAAACTGCAACAAAAAATAGCTGGGCGTTGTGGTGTGCACCTGTAGTCCCAGCTACTTGGGAGGTTGAGGCAAGAGAATCACCTAAGCCCAAGAGGAGGTTGCTGTGAGTTGTGATGCCATGGCACTCGAGGGCGACAAAGTGAGACTTTGTACCTAAAAAAAAAAAAAAATAGCCAGGTGTTGTGGCAGATGCCTGTAGTCTCAGCTATTGAGAGGCTGAAGCAAGAGAATCGTTTAGCCCAAGAGTGGGAGGGAGGTTGCTGTGAGCTGTGACATCATAGCACTCTACTGAGGGTGACATAGTAAGACTCTGTCTCAAAAATAAAAAAAGTTTTGAAGTCAAATGTATCTATTTTTTTCTTTTGCTGCTTGTGCCTCAGGTGTCATATCTAAGAAATTACTGCCTAATTTCAAGGTATGGAGGAGTTACACTTGTGGTTTCCTGTAAGCATTGTGTAGTTTTGGCTATTACATTTAGGTCTCCATATGCTTAGCATTTTTTGTTTATGGCGTGAGGCAGGTGATTGATTCTTTGCATGTGATATCCAGCTGTTCAAAAAGACTATTCTTTCACCTATCAAAAGTCAATTGAGGATAAGTGTGCTATGGTCTTGATACTGTAGCTTTGCAGTAAATTTTGATATTGAGAAGTGTTGAATCCTCCACTTAAGTTCTTTTTTTAAAGAATGTTACAACTATTCTGGGTCTCTTTAATATCCATATAAATAGTAAGATCATCTTGTTAATTTCTGCAAAAAAGGCAGCTGGAGCTTTGTGCAATGGCAGTATCATAGCCAATGAGGTTTATCCGAGGTGTGATTTTTGCTAACTATCAACTTTTCTCAATACCCTGCCATGACCACTTGAAATATAGTCAGCACTGGCATTTTTGACAGTCTCTACAGAGACTGAATTTAAAAAAAAAAGAGAGAGAGAGAAAAGGCAGCTGGGATTTTGAGAGGGATTATCTTCTATCTATAGATCAATTTGGGAAATGATCTTAGCAATAGTTAAGTTTTTTTATCCATGAATAAGGAATGTCTTCCCATTCATTTAGGTTTTTAATTTTTCAATGCTTTCTAGTTTTCAGAGTATAAGTGTTGCCCTTCTTTTGTTATATTTACTCTTAAGTATTTTATTCCTTTTCAAAGGAATGTAAGTAGAGTTGCTTTCTTTTTTTTTAAAAATATCTTTTTTTTGTTGTTGTTGTTGAGACACAGTTCTACCCTGTGCCCTGAGCAGAGTGCAATGGCTTTGTAGCTCACTGCAACCTCAGACTCTGGCTGTGGCATCTTGCTGCCTCAGCCTCCGAGGCCACTGGGATTACTGGGATTACTGGTGCTCACAGTGGCACCGGCTGGGTTTTTCCATTTTTTTCATGAGTCGGGGTCTCACTCTCGCTCAGACAAGCCTTGAACTCCTGAGCTCGAGCAATCCTCCTGCCTCAGCCTCCCACAGTGCTGGGATTACAGGCGTGAGCCACTGTGCCTGGCATCTTTTTTTTTTTTTTTCAGTTTTTTTTGTGGGACTGGGGCCAGCGCCCTCCTTTGAGCTACAGCCGCCACCCAGAGTTGCTTTCTTGATTTCTTTTTTTGAATTTTAATTGCTAGTACATAGGAATTACAATTTAATTTTGTATAGTGATCTAGAATTGGCAACTTTGCTGAATTTGTTTATTAGTTCTAACAGTTTTTTGTGTGGGTGTATTCTTTAGGATTTTCTACATAGAAGATGTCATCTGCAAATAGAGTTTTACTTATTGCTTTCCAATCTGAACACCTTTTATTTCTTTTTCTTGCCTAGATGCTGTATCTAGAACTTCCAAACTTCCAGTTGACAGAAGTGGTGAGGGCTGACAACCTCATCTTGTTTTTTTTTTTTAGACAGAGTTATACTATGTTGCCCTCAGTAGAATGCTATGGAGTCACAGCTCACAGCAACTTCCAACTCTTAGGCTTAAGCAATTCTCTTGCCTCAGCCTCCCAAGTAGCTGGGACTACAGGCACCCAACACAACACTCAGCTATTTTTTGTTGCAGGTGTCATTGTTTAGCAGGCCCAGGCCGGGTTCAAACCCACTGGCACCCTACCCACTGAGCTACGGGCACAGCCCCTTGTCTTGTTCTTAATCTTGGAGGAAAGCATCAGTATCTAGGGCATCTTTAAATTTAAGAATGATCTGAGCTGTGGGTATTTCACAGATAACCTTTATCAGGCTGAGCAAGTTTCTTCCCACCCCATTTGTTAAGTGCCTTTATTATGAAGGAGTGTGAATTTTGTCAAATGCTTTTTGTCTATAATCATGTGGTTTTGTGTCCTTTATTTTATTAATATGATATCTTATATTAATTGATTTTCAGCTATAGAACCTATTTTGCATTTCTGGGAAAACTCCCACTTGGTTTTGGTTATTGTATTTATTTTTGAGACAGGGTTTTGCTGTCACCAGGGATAGAGTGCAGTGGTGCAAGCATAGCTCACTGCAACCCCAAACTCCTGGGTTCAAGTGATCCTCCTGCCTGAGCCTCCCAAGTAGTTGGAACTACAGACACACACCACTACACCCCCCCTAATGTAAAAATTTTTTTACAGAGATGGGGTTTTGCTATTTCCCAGGCTGGTCTGCAACTCCTGGACTCAAGCAATCCTCCTGCCTTGGCCTCCCAAAGTGCTAGGATTATAGGCAAGAACCACTATGGCTGGCCTGGTTATGACTCTTATAAATGTCACTTTCAAGTTTGGCTATATTTTATTTATATATTTATTTATTTTATTTATTTATTTTTTGAGCATCTCACTCTGCTGCCCTTGGTAGAGTGCTGTGGCATCACAGCTCACAGTAACCTCACACTCTTGAGCTTAAGTGATTCTCTTGCCTCAGCCTCCCAACTAGCTGGGATTATAGGTCCCCGCCACAATGTCCAGCTGTTTTTTTGTTGTTGCCGCCATTGTTGTTTAGCAGTCGCAGGCCAACCTTGATTCTGCCAGCCCCGGGGCATGTGGCTGGCACCCTAACCACTGTGCTATGGGTGCCAAGCCTTGGCTATATTTTAATATTAGGGAATCCAGAGAGGAAAACTAAGGTCTGAGTGACAGGATCAAGAAGTCCAAGAGTGGGGGTGGCACCTGTGGCTCAAAGGAGTAAGGCACCAGTCCCATATGCTGGAGGTGGCAGAGGTGGCCGGTTCAAACCCAGCCCCGGCAAAAAAAAAAAAAAATTTTTTTAGCTTGGTATTGCGGCGGGTGCCTATAGTCCCAGCTACTCAGGAGGCTGAGGCAAGAAAATCACCTAAGCCCAGGAGTTGGAGGTTGCTGTGAGCTGTGACGCCAAGGCACTCTACCGAGGCGATAAAATGAGACTCTGTCAAAAAAAAAAAAAAGTCCAAGAGTGAACAAACACGGTCTTGCCTTACTTTTTGGTACTTTAGATATTCTGGGTTGTTGAAATCTGAGTAAGTGACTTTGAGTGAGTTCCCTTAAGTGCTATGAAAAAGAAAGAGTTTTGTTGCTGCTTTTAAGGAAAAGAAGAAAAACTACAATGATGATGTGAATCTTTATTATTTTTTTGTTTTAGAAATGCACAAGGACAGGGCAATCAGGTAGAGAAGAATGGCACTTTCCCCAGCTGACACTAAGAAAAAATACAAGCTTTCCAGATATACCTCCAGCCAGCCCATAAATATCTCTATTATCATGGGCTATGGGGTGAATATCTGTCCTCTCTAAAACTCATGTTGAAATTTAATGCAGTTGTGAGAATACCAGAAACACCTTTGAGAGGTATGTAGGAGGCTCTGTCCTCGTGAAGGGACTAATGCCTGTACCCTGTGTCTGGGAAGTGGGTTCTCCCCTCTGCAGGCAGGGGCAGGCACACAGGCGCACGTGCACTCCTTTCTCTCTCTCTGCCCTCGTACCGCATGATGATGCAGCAAAAGACCTTGCCAGAAACTGGCACTGGGAAAGAAGAAGAGCTTTTCACGTAAGGAATGTGAGCCCAGAAAGGCGTTTAAAGTACAACAGCATGGCTCGGCACCTGTAGCCATGGTTACAGGTGGTTATCATGGACTATGGTTGGGGCACCGGCCACATACACTGGGGCTGGCAGTTTGAACTTATCCTGGGCCTGCTTAACAATAATGACAATAACAACAACAACAACAACAAAATAGCTGGGCATTAAGGCAGGCACCTGTAGTCCCAGCTACTCGGGAGGCTGAGGCAAGAGAATTGCTTAAGCCCAAGAGTTTGAGGTTGCTGTGAGCTCCATGGCACTCTACCAAGGGTGACATAGGGAGACTCCGTCTCAAAAAAAATAATAATAATAAAGTAAAATACGATAGCAGGGCCAGGTGAGGTAGCTCACACCTGTAATCCTAGCACTCTGGGAGGTTGAGGTGGGTGGATTGCCCTGAGCTCACAGGTTCGAGACCAGCCTGAACAAGAGGGAGACCCAGTCTCTAAAAAAATAGCTGGGCATTGTGGCACATGCCTGTAGTCCCAGTGACTCAGGAGGCTAAGTCAAGAGAATTCCTTTGGTCTAAGACTTTGAGGATGCTGTGAGCTATGATGGCACAGCACTCTACAGAGGGTGACAAAGTATGACTCTGTCTCAAAAAAAAAAAATACAACAGTTGTCATGTCTCACTCCCCCTTGAGCTAAATAATTACCTCCTGAAGCCACTTTCTATGTGAACTATAAACTAAGGCCAATAGCCATAAAATGCCATGCACTGGACACCAGACCTCATACCCTATAGTTCAACAATGAATAGCCAATCACCAATGTCATCTCCTGATGAACAACTTTATGTTAACCTATTCCTCGTTCCTTTTGCCTTTAAAAAACTGTCTGTGGCCAGGCATCGTGGCTCACACCTATAATCTCAGCACTCTGGGAGGCCAAGGTGGGAGGATTGCTTGAAGTCAGGAGTTTGAGATCAGCCTGGACAACACAGTGAGACCCCATCTCTACAAAAAACTTAAAAATTAGCTAAGCATGGTGACATGCACAAAACAAATAAAAAAACCTGCTTGTAATAAAGGCTGGTGGAGCAAAGCACTCCCCAAGAAACTTAAAATGTGTGTCCCCAGCAGTCCTTAACTCTGACTAAATAAACGGTTTATTTATTTATTTATTTTTGAGACAGAGCCTCAGGCTGTCCCCCTGGGTAGAGTGCCATGGCGTTACAGCTCACAGCAACCTCCAACTCCTGGGCTCTAGCGAGTCTCCTGCCTCCACCTCCCAAGTAGCTGGGACCACAGGCGCCCGCCACAACGCCCGGCTATTTTTTGGTTGCAGCCATCATTGTTGTTTGGCGGGCCCGGGCTGGGGATTTGAACCCGCCACCTTAGGTGTACATGGCTGGCGCCTTAGCCGGTTGAGCTACAGGCGCCGAGCCTAAATAAACGGTTTATTGTCAGATTTTGTGCCTTGGGGTCTTCCTGTTAGGTGGACAACACCTTGAGCTGGACTTCCTCATCTGCAGCACTGTGAGCCCATGAGTTCCCATTCACTGGGAGTCAGCCGGCCTGTGGCACTTTGCTCTGGCAACACAAAGCAGAGTGAGATGCCAGCCACAGACATACCCCACCTCCCTCTCTCCGCTGCATCTGCTGTACCCATCATTATCAATTTTTAAATTATATCTTTCTTTTTTTTTTTTTTTTAAGAGACAGAGTTTTACTTTGTCACCCTTGGTAGAGTGCCGTGGCATCACAGCTCACAGCAACCTCCAGCTCTTGAGCTTAGGCAATTCTCTTGCCTCAGCCTCCTGAGTAGCTGGGACTACAGGTGCCCACCACAACGCCTGGCTATGTTTTTTTTTCCCAGTTTTGGTCAGGGCCGGGTTCTTTCTTTTTGTTGACTTCCTTTGCTATGTACATATTTCTTTAGGAGAGGTGAAGAAAAAAAAGGAATTAATAAAAAAGACAAGAGAACTTGATAAATGAAACCTCTATTCATCCCAAATAGTGTCCCCGAGTGACGGAGAAGAATGATCTATGAGCCTGGGGAGGACATGGCTTTAGAGTCAAAATCCATCTGGGTCTGCGTCCCACCTCTGCCAGCTACTGCTAGACAGCCCCATTCCATTTGCATAAGGAGGCACCTCTAACTTGACGGTTTAAAATCTGTTCTGGACTCATTCTCAGAACATTATTCTCTAATTCCATTCCCTGCTAGATTCCTGGCTCAGACAGGTACTAGCTGTGTAACTTTGGGTGAGTCACTTAATCACCAAGAGCAGACAGGGCATAGTAGCTCAAGCCTATAACCCTAGCACTTTGGGAGGCCAAGGTGGGAAGACTGCTTGAGGCTAGGAATTTGAGATCAGTCTGAGCCATATAGAGACAAAAAATAGAAAAATTATTTAGGGGTGGTGGCACATGCCCGTAGTCCTAGCTACTCAGGAGGCTGAGGCAGAAGGATCACTTGAGCCCAGGAGTTTGAGGTTGCTGTGAGCTAGACCAATGCCACTATCCTTATGCCCGGACAACAGAGAGAGAGACACCTTGTCTCCAAATAAGTATGGCACTTTAGAGCAGAATTCATAAATGTGTGAGCTATCATCACAGTTACTGTTCTTCCCTCATCCCTATAGGGCCCTACCCAGAATTTAGGACTTTTTCTTTTTTGAGACAGAGTTTCAAGCTGTCACCCTGGGTAGAGTGCCATGGAATCATAGCTCACAGCAACCTCAAAGTCCTGGGCTTAAGCAATTCTCTTGCCTCAGCCTACCAAGTAACTGGGACTACAGGCACCTGCCACAACACCCAGCTATTTTTTTTTTTTTGAAGTTTTTGGCTGGGGCCAGGTTTGAACCCGCCACCTCCAGTATATGGAGCCGGCACCCTACTCCTATGAGCCACAGGTGCCGCCCCAGCTATTTTTGTTGTTGTTGTTGCAGCTGTCATTGTTGTTTTAGCTGGCCCAGGCGGGGTTCAAACCCGACAGCCTCAGTATATGTGGCCAGTGCCGTACCCACTGAGCTATGGACACTGCCAGAATTTAGGACTTCTAATGGCCTGCTAAACAAGGCACGTGAAAGGAAGCTGGTCACAACTATAATTTCAGACATAACTAAACTGCAAGAACCCAGGGAGTATAAAAACAAAAAAAGGGCAGCACCTGTGGCTCAGTGAGTAGGGCGCTGCCCCCATATACTGAGGGTGGCAGGGTCGAATCCGGCCCTGGCCAAACTGTAACAAAAAATAGCCAGGCGTTGTGGTGGGCACCTGTAGTCCCAGCTACTCGGGAGGCTGAGGCAAGAGAATCACCTAAACTTAAGAGCTGGAGGTTGCTGTGAGTTGTGAGGCCATAGCACTCTTCTGAGGGCCACAAAGTGAGATTCTGTCTCTAAAATAAATAAATAAATAAAAGCATAAAAATAAAGATCCTCTTAAAAAGTTATTTTTAGTCCAAGAGACAAATAAAATTCTCTTCTATATTCTGCTTGAGGAAACAAACTTTTAAATTCTTTGAGACAATTTTCTAAGAGATCTACTGTTAATTTCCTCACAGAATCAAACAAAAAGGCCGCAACAGAACATTTATGATAAATTAAAGCGTTTAATGTGTTGTATCTTATCCAACAAAGTAAAATGGTTGTGCACTCTAATTATTTGAGTAAGTTATTTACAAACCTTTATTCTAAAGAAGAAAACACACCTCTTTACTGAAGAATTTATTTAAGACTGACAGTCCAAAATCACTTTGGTCCTCCTCCTCAGCAACTTCATATTCTGCCTGATTGGAAAGGTGGGAGAAAAGAAAAACACAGTTAAGTCAGGTGTGGTGGCACACGCCCACTATCCCAGCTGCTCAGGAGGCTGAAGAAGGAAGGTCACTTGAGCCCAGGAATTTAAGGCTGCAGTGAGCTACAATTTTGCCACTGCACTCCAGCCTGGGCAACAGAATGAGACTATGTCTTTACAAAAAGAAAAAAATGTTGGGCGGTACCTGCAGCTCAGTGAGTAGGGTGCCAACCCCATATACTGAGGGTGGCAGGTTCAAACCTGGCCGTGGCCAAACTGCAACAGAAAAATAGCCAGGTGTTTTGGTGGGCGCCTGTAGTCCCAGCTACTTGGGAGGCTGAGGCAAGAGAATAATCACTTAAGCCCAAGAGCTGGAGGTTGCTGTGAGCTGTGATGCCACAGCACTCTACCAAGGATGACAAAGTGAGACTCTATCTCTTAAAAAAAAAAAAGGGGAAGAAAAAAAGTTAAGTTTCTTCATCAGTAATGTTCATAATGTTTAAAATTCTCTGATTTATGGAATTGACTCTTTACTCTCAAAACCAGAGTCCTTGGTCTATTCATCAAATATCTATATGTCTTCTTTGGGAAACTAAGGGCTATGAGAGGGTAAAAAGGCAGTTTGTAAAAGGAGGTGGATAGACAGTAAGGCAGTGCCACCCTGCAGACTCTCTACATCATATTATATGTTTGGCCATTAAATATGGCCAAATAAAATAGAATAAGTGGGTGGGCCTGTTCTAGGCAACAGCAATTTAGAGATGTCCAAGAGGCCCTTGAAACTGAGTCCAGAGTTCCCACGGGGGAAGTGAGAGTTGGTGATACCAAAGCAAGGTACCATAGGTGTCAGGGGACCGACCCTAGGAGTGGAGACCTTAAACTGGCCAGAAAATAGAAGGTCCAGAGCACAATATGACCAATATCTGAACATCTGCAGGGGACAGGTCAGGAAGAAGAGCTGGAAAAGGAATAAGAGAAAAAGGAAACCTAAGGAGAAATCACAAAAGCCGAGATAAGAGAATTTCAAGAAACTAAATATATACGTATGTATAATATATATGGTGTATGATATAAATATATTTAAAATACAAATAAATGTATTTTTTTTTAAGTTTTTAGAAAGCTATGTCAGAGAACAAAGTGACTATGGATCGGATGATTCACGACAGTCTTGCACATCCTAAGTGCTCAGAACATACCTGCTGACAGAGTTAGCCAGGCTGAAGCAGCCCGGGAGGGGTGGTGTCCTGGTTATGATAACACAAGTAAGAGAGCTTTCATGCTAAATTCCAATTTCCTACTGGTCACTTGTTTCTGAATTTCACAGTTTGGGAATTCTAGGCTTGCCAGTGGTATCCACAAAAATTTAGAAACACAAAATTTCTTTACTTACAGGGAAAACAGTAAATCTCACACAGGATACAAAGAATGTCAGAAACTCCATGGAGCAAAGTAAATTCCACCCAATGTAGCCATTCTTCTTGCACTGACCTTACCCCTTCTGGGGATGAAGTTTATCATTCTGGGTTGAAAGTGTTTTAAGTCTCTAGCATCTGCCAGTTGAGAGCAGGAAGGATACTTTTCAGGTGGTTTAACTAGTGCATCATCTAAATTAACCCATCTACGTTCATATAATCGAAGCAGCATGTTTCAAGGTCATCTAATAACTGCATGTGCTTCTCCAACACAGGAGGTATAGTTCTATTTATTTATTTGTTTGTTTTTTGAGTCAGAGTCTTACTTTGTTGTCCTGCAGAGAGTGTCCTGGAGTCACAGCTCATAGCAACCTCAAACTCTTGGGCTCAAGCAATTCTCTTACCTCAGCCTCCAGAGTAGCTGGTAATACAGAAATTCCACTTTTACACTAAAGAGATTTCTGAACTAAGAAGATAATATGACCCCAAGACAACTAATCTATCCACTCATACGCCAGTGCCTAGGTTTTTAATTTTGAAAAACAATGCCTAGTTTTTTAATTTTGAAAAGCTCAAGACTGTGTGTGTAGCTCAACACTGAGATGGATCACTCACCACTGCGTCTAAGAATTCAATGCACCTCTTTAGCTTAGGCTTTGTGTCACAGAATTGCCTGAAGAGAAGTCTTCCTATGGGCTGCTTGTCACAAAGACTGCAGTAATCCTTTTCTGGGTGGAGAAAGGGGATAAGAAGTAAACAAATATAATCTTTATGATCCACCAAGTGCTGTTCTGAACCTTATTTGCTGTTTTCACTTGATACAAAAGCAGTAAACAGGATTACTTTCTAAACTACTATTTTGTTTACTATTTTAGACTGGGTTTATTATAAACAATTAATATACCCAGGCAGAAGCAAAGATAGTTGGAAGAACTCATAAGACATGTGAAGCTTTACATGAAATGGCCTGCTCATCTCCAAAAGGGAACACAGAGGGGCTGTGATTCTGGAAGGAGCTGCACAGGTGAGGCCACAGCCCAGGGAGGACAGCACAGAGCTCTGAGTCTGTCTTTCCAGTACCCTACCCCTATGTGTGCACAAATTGCATATATGGGCAGTATACTGCAGGAATGCACTAAATTAGGCTTTAAAAGTCTTTTCTGTTTTTACCTTTTTTTTTTTTTTT